>NC_064567.1:34513234-34668234 GCF_937001465.1 Orcinus orca
ACACAAATCAATAAACACTTACTGCACTCCCAAGGACCCTGGAGTACAAAGGAGGTCAAAATGTGGTTTATGCTAAGGAAGAATTTTTGGCTGGTAGAAAAGGGAGAAATACAAATGCAGAACAATACAGTGACACACATGCTATGTGCTTTGTTGGAGTCTATGTTTAGGACCAGAACCCTTGGGTGAGGTATATGGCTGTTCTGTGCCATTTCCACCAGTGAGAAACTTTAGAGCAATTTGGAAAGTGGTAAATTGTTCTCACACTTTTTTTTTCTTTTTAAGCATTTCTGTACCCTTTCTAGGG
This sequence comes from Orcinus orca, assembly GCF_937001465.1. Classification (NCBI taxonomy): domain Eukaryota; kingdom Metazoa; phylum Chordata; class Mammalia; order Artiodactyla; family Delphinidae; genus Orcinus; species Orcinus orca. Next base: position 34,513,542 of record NC_064567.1, read on the forward strand.
TTCCCAAGCCTGAAAAATCCTCATGGCCCCCAACTGCACTTTCTTTTAAAACTCTACCATAGTTTCCTTCACACTTACCAGAGAACTTAAGTTCCTTTCTCTGGTTGATAAAGTCTATAAGACCTAGCCCCAACTTCCTCTCCAAGCTCATCTCACTGATTCATTAGATTTCAGACACTCTGGTCCTCTAGCGCAGTCCCTCTCAAACTTTAATGAGCATACAAATCACCTGAGGTCTTGCTAAAAATGTAGACTTTTGCTCGTGAAGATTTTTATTCAGTCAGTCTGGAGAAGGGGAAGAAATTCTTGCATCTGTAATAAGCTCCAAGGTGATGCAGATGGTGCTGGTCCTGGGACCACACTGTAAGTAGCAAGGTGCCAGCTCATTCCTGACACTGACAGGCTACAGTATACCACTATGAGTAACAGTGCAATTCACCAAGCTCATTCTCCCCTTGGAAACACGGTGCTTGTTGTTCCTTCTGCCAGGAACTTGCTGCCCCCATATCTTTGTCTAGCACCTTTTGTCACATAGGTATCTGCTCAAATGTCAGCTCCAGAAAAAGATCTTTTTTAATAACCCTATCTAAAGTGGCCCATCCAATCACTGATCTGTAACAATCAATGCTTTTTCCTATTTTATTTTCTTAATTACACTGGCACCCTCTGAATTTTCTTTACTTATCTGTTCATTTCCTTGTAAGTTCCATGAAACAGTGGCATGGCCTGTACTGTTCAGCACAGTATCTCAGCACATAAAACAATACCTGATCCACAGGGTTGGCTTTATGGGTACATAACCTGTGCAGTTGCACTTGGCCTTCTACTTAGTTTAACGCTCTGTCACCATCTAGACAATAATAATTTTATCTTTCAACTTGTGCTTTTCAAGTAAAGGGTAATGGGACAATGAGGCATGTTTGTGAGCAGAGGAAATGCACTCAACATATATGTCTTCTTTTCTTTGCTGCCCTATTCTCACATCATGTTTGTGATGCCTCACGAGCACAAAGTTCTGATGGACCCACGTACATGGGCATTCAACAAGACTCAAAGTGATTACAAGGTGAGTTTCTTACCTACTTACTTACAAGGTAAATGGGGTGTTGACAGCCCCACGTGGCCATGCTTTCTATCTAAGCCAGAACTTGCTTCAAAAATACAAAGAGCAATGGTGTTCTAAGAAACATGAATGGTCAAGGAAATTTATTAAACTTATTACTCTATTTGGTTCTTCCTCACTCAGTACAAAAGGCGACAGTGCTAGTAGAATGTGCACATATTAAAAAGTGAAATAAAAACAGTTGAGTTAGTTTTGTGTAGTATCTCTACTGTTCTATTACAAACTACATATATGCATGTATGTAGTAAATCTGGATATGGATTAAATGCTCTTACACTTTCATTTAAAACTGGCATTGCACAACATAAAGATGAACCATAAAATTCATGCTAATAATTTAAAATTTTAATTTTTTCTTAATTAGAATAAATTGCAAAAAAAAAAACCCATGACACATCAAAAGAGAGAACAGTGAAGAAAGAAAAGGCTTTATATTTTCATACTTTTAATGGCAGTTTTCCTGCTTTTTGAACAAGGAACCAACATTTTCATTCCCTGCTGGATGCCAAAAATTGTGCAGCTTATCCTATTGATGCATAGAAGTACTTGGTGAATGAGTAGAAGTGAGCATTTACTGTGTGGCTGGCGCTATGCTGCATAGATGATCTTATTTTATCTGGACAATAACCTTTTAAAATAGATGTTACTGTTTTAACAGATGAGAAAACAAAGGCTTGGAAAGATTAAGTAATTTAGCTAATATCTGAAAGGCTATTAGTAAAGAAGCTAGGGTTCAAACTAGGATTCAGGTCTGTAGGATCCCAAAGCCCATCTCTTGATGACTCTGCTGTAATTTCTCCCAGAAGCCAGTCTCATTCCAGTCTTCCCTTGGGCTACTGGAGTGCTCCAGAATGGGTCCAAGGTTCTATTCCAAACCAAAAGGAAACAGGAATGCTGACCTCCTTTCTCCCTTGATCCTAAGGACTCTCAGAGTCTTTATTTCTGTGTCTATACCTAGATTGTCATCTGGACCCATGTAAAGAATTCACAGCTGAGTAGGTTCCAGACACCAATTAAAGCGAATTTCCCGGAGTATTTCGGTATTTGTGTCTCAGAGACTGGGGAAACTTTCAACCTTATTTTGACATTTTATTTAGCCCTCCAAGATGAAGACCATTTCATTAGGGTCTTTTAAGTATTTCTAGCTATATTCTAGAGCACCAAGAAACAATGTCTTTCAGCAGTTTTAATCTTTTTGCCCAAATCTCACTGGTAAATATATTTTACTGGTGTTGAATAAAAGTCTCTGCCTGGATAGCCATGCTGTTTAAAATATTTTAAATAGGGCTTCCCTGGTGGCGCAGTGGTTGAGAGTCCACCTGCCGATGCAGGGGACACGGGTTCGTGCCCTGGTCTGGGAGGATCCCACGTGCCGCGGAGCGGCTGGGCCCGTGAGCCATGGCCGCTGAGCCTGCGCGTCCGGAGCCTGTGCTCCGCAGCGGGAGAGGCCACAGCAGGGAGAGGCCCGCGTACCGCAAAAAAAAACCCAAAAAACATATATATATATATTTTAAATAATGTTCACTATGGTAACAATATAGTTGAAGTTTCTGTCATTTGAACATTAAAATGTTCAATTAGACGGTGAAATACAGTACCAAACTCTCGAGCATTTAGTATTAATGAAAGGGAAAAAAAAATCAGCATATGATCATATATCAAACATCTCATGTATTTTAGTATTTGTTAGAAGAATCTACTTATTTAACATGTTTGTGATTAAATGTATTTTACCATTATAGTTTTTAAATCAAATATTTACTTTTAGTATACATTTTTTGATAAGAGTATTTATTACTATAAACCCATTTTGAGATGAGACGTGTAGTAATAGGTTCAGTATGTATAATGGGGCCTAATCACAGGCACTTAGCTTCTCTCTATTTCAAGGTGCAGAGCTCCAGATAATTACATGGTAACACATTCACACATCATGGGTTGCCAGAGATTTTCAAATACTTCTAATTTTGTTGATATTAACATCTTCAAATACCTATATTCACTTTTTCCTTATTCGGTATAAAATCCATCATAGGTACAAAATTAAGTGACAGAGCCATTTGGATATCCTTTAATTTGGACTCACTCATAATAAAATAAATCACTTAATTGTAAACTTCTCTAACTTTTAAACTCTACTTTGGTCTGTTAGAGAAGCCAGTTGCTCTTGCTCTTAATACAAGCAAAGAAATGATAAGAGAAAAACTGGTTAATTCTCAGCCTCCATTTCCTTATTTCTAAAATGAAGGCAAATGGACTTGACTTTCAAGGGACTTTCCTTCTCTATGAATCTAGAAGGTTCATTTTTCTCCTCCAATATGGACTACACATTATCTTACCCTTCATTTTGATTTTACTATTAGTATTACTTTTGGCCATTTAATTTACTCAAAAATATATTAAATTACCCAAGTAATTCAAGTATAAAAAAGGTACTCATGTTCATTATAATCAGTAGGACTATTTAGGTGAATTTTTAAAATATTTATCTCAATTCCTTGTTTCACTCTAGGTAGGTATATCAATATTATGTATGGTACCATTTTTTTTTTTAACATCTTTATTGGAGTATAATTGCTTTACAATGTTGTGTTAGTTTCTGTATAACAAAGTGAATCAGCTATATGTATACATATATCTCCATATCCCCTCCCTCTTGTTTCTCCCTCCCACCCTCCCCATCCCATCCCTCTAGGTGGTCACAAAGCACCGAGCTGATCTCCCTATGCTATGCAGCTGCTTCCCACTATTTTACATTTGGTAGTGTATATATGTCCATGCCACTCTCTCACTTCGTCCCAGCTTACCCTTCCCCCTCCCTGTGTCCTCAAGTCCATTTTCTACATCTGCCTCTTTATTCCTGTCCTGCCCCTAGGCTCTTCAGAAACTTTTTTTTTTTTTTTAGATTCCATATATATGTGTTAGCATACGGTATTTGTTTTTCTCTTTCTGACTCACTTCACTCAGATGACAGTCTCTATGTCCCTCCATGTTTCTACAAATGACCCAATTTCATTCTTTTTTATGGCTGAGTAATATTCCATTGTACATATGTACCACATCTTCTTTATCCATTCATCTGTTGATGGACACTTAGGTTGCTTCCATGTGCTGGCTATTGTAAATAGAGCTGCAGTGAACATTGTGGTACATGACTCTTTTTGAATTATGGTTTTCTCAGGGTACCATTTTTTTTAAGTGTCAATTATCATCTACTTTTGACATGGGCTGGGAAATTTTTTTCCCCATCTCTTGATTAACTACATTATGCTCTACAAATATTTGCTTGGTGAAGGAAGGATGGCAGAAATAAGAGAAAGAATAAATATTTTTGGTTATCCTGAATGATGTATATACTATATACTCCCAATTAAGATTATGTATTCCCAATTAAAAAACAAACAATTATAACACCAGAAGTGTTTGTGTGTGCCTGTTTGTGTGTGTGGGGATGTTGGGGTGTGTGTGTGTTGGAGGGACAGGAAAAAGAAAATAAAACACTGGCAAAGGGAGAGAATAAGAACAAAAAATACGAACAAGTCACTCTCTCAAAACTTCCTTAACTAAGATTCAGGATGTTGCAATATAATATATCAGTGAACGCCCTTCCTAGGTATCATAGACTAAAATGTGAAATACACTTAGACAAATGATGAGAATAATTTCCATACTTATTGTAAGTATTTAGAGCTGTTGTTCTCAACCCTCGGCTGCACATTAGAATCATTGAGAAAGCTTTTAAAAAATGTCTGAGCCTCAGGTCAGATCAATTAAAATCAGATACTGGGCGGGACTGGACATTCCTACTGTTTTAAAAGCTCCCTTAGGGATTCTAATGTGAGGCCAGGGTTGAGAGCATTGATTTAGAGTAAACCCTATTATGCGGTGCAGTAAGAAATATGCATTTAAATTTTAAGCGAGAGAGCCATTGTTTTTAACAGTTTGAAGTCACCTTACCAAACTGACGATATATTCTATCTGTTCTTCAATTATGACACAAACCAGAAATCAAAAGTACCTGAGACCATGCTGAGCTGCTGGGATTATGAGTCAGTGATCACACAGCAGCCTTGAAAAGAGTGCCTTCCTTGATGTGCGCTGGCCCTCTTTCCACACTGGCCATCTCTCCAGGTAAGCTCCGGAGAACCAAACCACCCTGCCTGGCGTGGGTCTTCAAGCTCTTTTTTTTTTTTTTTTTTTTTTCCTGTTTGAAACGGTTAAATTGAGGTAAAAATGTAATATTCATAGGATACACTGAAGCTCCCTAGACTGGAAATTTTTATTCCTTTGCCAAGGGAAGGTAGAACAGTTTGCAGGCAAAAACGTTAAAATAAAAATTGCCTACATTAAAAAAAAAAATCTCTCTTTTATTTGGTTTCTTACGAGACCAAAGTGAAATGTGACCTGCAGCCTGGAGGTCGCTCCCAGGATTAATAATCTCCAGGTGTATTCAAAACCATTAATTGCCTCTGAAGGGAGCAAAAGGAGGCTTCCAGAATCCTGCTATTTGAAGGAGAGATACCGAGCTCAGTGTTTGCTTCTTCAGGGAGTTCCTATGGCCAAGGTATTCATGTTGTGCTTAAACTAGGAAGCTTGAAAGGAGTAACTTTGGCAGAGAACTCTGTTGTACTAGCATGAATGCACTGAAGGCCTTGTGAAGTTGTTTGAATTACATGTATGTTAAACAGTTGCAGAAGAACTGTTTCCACTTCAGGTTTTTGCACAATAAACCCCAAATTGCACTTCTGACTACTGAGCTGCGTCTTTTAACTTGCTTTATTTCCATAACAATAAATCCCCTTCATGATGACTGTGCAGCACTGTCACACAGTCTATCTCTTCAACCCCTATGTCATTAAAAGATGCAACTTACTTATTTATGATGATTAATAATAATGAAATATGTGTGAAGAAATAAATTATACAAATGCTGAACTGTACATAATAGGGAAAGATACAAATGGCCAGGCCCTGGCTACCTGTACCCTAATACACACATTGGACTGCAGAACAGTTCTCTCCAGCTGATTTTCCTCTGGGATGATAACTCAGGAAGCAGGATGTGAGAAAGTTTGAAAAGTGTTTTGACAGGTTCAAATTCTTTTTTAATGGTAGATTTGTAAAACTCGACTTCTCTCCCCCACCTAGCTTTTACTGTTGCCATCACATCACATTACTGAAGGCAGCCTAGAACACCTGAGTCAATGCCAGCTGACGGCCTGTGTCAAATCTTTTGTCTTAGCTGACACAGAAATACCACGTACCCTCCCAGGGCTCTTCCTGAATATCCGTAAGTTCACACTTAGGATGCGTGTGCTGAGCAGAGTAAGCGAAGGAGCACATCTCATGGTATCAGCAGTGTCTGTGGACGTGCAACAGGGTCAGGACAGTCAGGAGGTGATTGGTTCAGAGATGGCTCATCACCCTAGCACGCTCATGAATTCTTAATCCCTCCTGGTGCAGCTGCTTCCTCTAGTTAGTACGTTTATTATGAGTCAATGATATTAAGACATAGGCAAGCCCAAGCCTCAAAACTTTCACATTTGATAAACAAGTGGAAGCAATTTTTAAAAATATAAATCATTGCTTCTACAAAATTTAAACGAGCTAACACCTCTGCTAAAGTTGAAATTCCATAAACTCGTGGCTGAAGTTCACAGGCACAAACAACAGCCTTTTCACCTCAAAAGAGGATCCTGTCATCTTGTTTTCAGAAGACCTAGTTTAAATTGACTGGTGAAATTCCCCATTTGGAAAAGTTCATTGAATCTTGGAATATCTGGAAAAAAATAAAACTACTGCTTTACTCTCCAACAGAATAACATTCTCAACCCATGAGACCCTTGAGGAATACTGATGACCCTTTCTAACCACATCACTGGGTGATCATGCCCTACAGGCTCATTGCTATTATTAGCTATTTACAAAGCCTTTTGTCAAATTCATCATTTCATAGATGTCTCACACACACACACACAACAGATGTTCTTATAGATAAATTATGTGACAGAGAGAGAAACATGACACTTTTAGGAGATAAATATTAAACTAAGTCAAAACAAAATACGGAGCTGACAATCCCTGTAGTAATTTTTGTTGTCATGGAAGGGCCTGATTATTCTGGATTCATTTCTGTCAGATGGAGTTCATAGAAAATTTAGACAATTCACTGTAGGAAAAAGTCAATTTATAACTGTAGGTTTATTTGTGATTTTATTGATGATGGTGTGTCCCTCCATCAGAATGTAAACTCTTTGAGAGTAGTCATGAGTCTGGCTTTATTCATCAGGGTTTACCCAGTACTTTGAACTAAGAAAACTGAATTTAGCAAAAAAATAAAATATCTCACCATAAAGACAAAAGACATTTGAATCCTCTGTTTTACATTATCGATGGCTTGTTTGAGAATTAGATCTACCATTAGGTACTTCGAACATTTACTCTTTCATCTCAAAATGAAACTTGAATATGTTACGAAAATATTCCATAATAGAATTAATAAGTATCTTACATTCATCAGAAGGCAGTAATATATAATTCCGTATTTTTATGACTGGGGGCCTCTCTGTCTAATTTATAGCTTTTAAAGCTATAGTAAGAAAGCTGAATGGCCCATTATTTTATAATTCATTTCAGTTTAAACTTCTGAATTTTTTTCTTTATTTATCTTAATCATTTCATTACTTAAATTTTATCTAGCCCATGTAAAATCTAAATCATAGAAAATAAATTTGAAAAATAGATACATTAAAATAAGAAAAGTCACCATTTGATAGTGTTTATTAAACTTATATTTGCATGTTTCATTTTGGATGACCATCAAAAATATAGATTCCTAGGTTCCATTCCCAGAGCCATTAGGTCTGGACTGGGACTAGAAATCTGTATTTTTAATTGATTCTGAGGTGTGAGGAAAATACTTTGGAAAATACTTCCCTTGTGGTTCAGGCTTGAATTCACCTTTTATTTCATGTAACTTTTGACTATACAAATGTTTTCTATTCTGTCATGGAGACGATTGTCTCTGTCAGTTAATGAATTTCTCTACATAAATGGTGGTCAGTCTGGTGGGCAGACTTTCTGCAAATTGTTTCCTCCTATGAAAATGGTTGGTTTATTTCCCTTTGTGTAGCTCTAAGAAGAATGGGAGCTTGGATTATGGAAAGGAAGACTTGTTGACTTGTTGACTTGAAGACTTGTTGGAGGTAAGTAAACTGTCCCTTCTAACAGCAGCAAATAAGACCTGAGGAGAAAGACACCTAGAGAGAGCTGACCTCTTCAGGTCAGTGAGGGAACCTGACCTAAAGACTCTGAGAGGACTTTGTTTTCTTCTGGTGCTTTGTAAAAGTTTTCTGTTGCCTCTCTACATAAAGTTAATTCCCTTCTCTAGGCAAATCACCATAATACCCATCACAATACTGCTTTGATTTTCTCCAAAGCACTAATTATCATTTGAAATGTTCACAATATGTTTACTTGATTTTTGTCTGCTTCTCCAAATAAAATGCAAATGCTGTGAAAGCAGGATACTTACCTGTCTTTTATAGGCAAATACAAAGTAAGAGGAGATGGACATAAAGCAGTAACAAAAATTACAAATCCTAAAAATAAAATTACAATAATTGAAATAATAGTATTTTTTAAATCCCTTAATAGTCAAGATAAACTTTAGATGTGACCTTGTTAAAGAGAGAATTAGTGAATTAGACAGCAGTACTGGGGTATTTTATTTCTAGAATACGTAATTGCTTTTGTTGTTGTTGTCATTATTATTGTCTTTATGTCCATCTGTTTTTTTTGTGTGTGTGTGTGGTATGAGGACCTCTCACTGTTGTGGCCTCTCTTGTTGTGGAGCACAGGCTCCGGACGCGCAGGCTCAGTGGCCAAAGCTCACGGGCCTAGCCGCTCCGTGGCATGTGGGATCTTCCTGGACCGGGGCACGAACCCGTGTCCCCTGCATCGGCAGGTGGACTCTCAACCACTGCGCCACCAGGGAAGCCCTGTCCATCTGTTCTTGATTCATATGTGCCTGAAGAAGATGGCATGTTTACTGATTTCATGGTATTTACATATTAACTGGGGACACACAAAATAATCAGGTTAATAAATGTATAAAAGTGAGGATTTCTAATGTTGGTTAGTGCTCTGAAGAAAATCAAACTGTATAGTGTGATAATTTGCCTGGAAAAGGGGATGCACTTTATACACAGTGGCAACAGAAGAGTTTTACGAAGTAGGAGAAAAGAAAAATCTTCTTAGAGTCCTTAGTCCAGGTCCCTCCCCAGAACGCTCTCCCCCTTCTAATCCTTAGGCCAGGCCCCTCCCCAGAACCCTCTCCCACTTCTTCCAGACTTGAGACAATACTACAAAGCTACAGTAATCAAAACAGCCTGGTACTGGCAAAAAAAACCCAGATATAGGGATCAATGGAACAGAACAGAGAGCCCAGAAATAAAGTCACACCCCTACAGTCAATTAACCTTCAACAAAGAATACACAATGGAGAAAAGACAGCCTCTTCAGTAAGTTGTGTTGGGAAAGCTGGACAGCTGCATGTAAATCAATGAAGTTAGAACACACCCTCATACCATACACAAAAATAAACTCAAAAAAGCTTAAAGACTTCAGTATAAGACATGACACCATAAAACTCCTAGAAGAGAACATAGGCAAAACATTCTCTGACAAAAATTGTAGCAATATTTTCTTAGGTCAGTCTCCCAATGCAAAAGAAATAAAAGCAAAAATAAACAAATGGGACCTAATCAAACTTCTAAAATTTTGCACAGCAAAGGAAACCATAAACAAAACAAAAAGACAACCTATGGACAGGGAGAAAATATTTGCAAACAATGTGCCCAACAAGGGCTTAATTTTCCAGAATATACAAACAGCTCATACAGCTCAATATCAAAAAAACAAAGAAGCCAATCAAAAAATGAGCAAAAGGCCTAAATAGACATTTCTCCAAAGAAGATATACAGATGGCCAACAGGCACATGAAAAGATGCTCCACATTGCTAACAGAGAAATACAAATCAAAACTACAATGAGGTCCCACCTCACACCAGTCAGAATGGCCATCACCAAAAAGTCTACAAATAATAAATGCGGTCATATCATTTTTAGTATGTTAAGATTTCTAATTTTTCTCATTTTTAGTCACGTTTCAGTGGACTACTTGGACAATTTAATGATTACCAAATCAACAATTTCAGTCTACTTTTCAAATCATATTTATTACACTTTATCAAGGTACTGTGAATCTGATCCAATTGTAATTAAGTAATCGAATGATATTCTAAAGAGCAGTAGATAGAGAAACTTACTCTGAGAACAATCTAGAATGTTTTGAAAATATTCTGAAAACATTATTAACTATCAATTTTGGGAAAAAATTGGAATGAAATCTTGTAATTTTTTGACTTACTGCCTTCCTAATAATTCAACATTACTGGCAAATTAAATTGATCTTATAATAGCCCCTATAATAATTAATGACCTTTAGGCCTGACATGTGTTATATATCCATTCTCTGAGAAAATATAATAACAAAAGGATTATGGATAGTATTCTACCTAGAAATTTTATTTTTAGCACACAAACTAGATACTCATAGATTTGACTGTGCATGGAAGCAAGCTGATCATCATATTTTAAGACCATGTATTCTGATTGTGATTTGTGAAAAACTATAGTAAATACATATATATATCTCAAAAGAAAATAAAGTATTATTTGCACCTGTACAAAACACAAAGTAATACTGGTTTCTAATATCCTTTGTCAGACATACAGTTCTACTTTCCTTGTTTAGGTGTGCCAATTAAAATTTCTGGAAGAACTGAGGTGATCTTGTGAGTGTCGGAAGAATTCTGCTAGCCTTGGAATGAAGCTCAAGAAAAATTAGAAATTTCACAATCACATAGAATATGGTAGATTATCACTTGATAAAGCAAACTTTAACTGTTCTAACCCTTAGCTATGTAGTTTACATCAGCTATAAGTAATACTGTTAAATGCGATCATGTTGTTGGGTTCTGGTTCTCACAGTTTTTATAAAATTAATTCTAACTTTTATGCATTTGAATATCCAACCAGCCTAGTCAATATGCACCAATCAGGAAAACTGCTTTTGTATGATGCTTCCCCCAAATACATTTTTTTTTAATGGCTGAGATCTCTATCAGTCAGGTGACATGCTGTTTTCATCATGCCATCTGTAAAAATGGCTATTTATTAATCACTTCACCAAAATTTTGACATCAATATTTCCAGCGTGAAAAAAATAAACACATCTTCTAAGCATGTAAAAATACATTTGGGTATTGAAGTTCACATAAATTGCTAACAGTAATACTAATTGTGGCCAGAGATGCAACCACTGACATCACTTTCCTTCCAATAACTCTGAGTTCTTCAGTATATCCTTACATACTTCCTATCTCTCAAATCTGGTTTTAAAGGCACATGGTATGAACTTTCTTCATTTTACACCATATATGTGATATACAAATTAAGTTTTTGGAAATCACAATTTCCCATTGACTTACATTATAACTTTACACATGATTGAACTCCAATTAGCAGTGACATCTAACATGTAAGGTTTAGATTTCTTGGCCCACTAAACTTTGTTGAGAAGATTGGTCTGCAACTAATGCTGACATGTAATAGGAGGACTACTATTTAAAGAAACCCTTTTGAAAATGAAAAATCACTTGGAACACAAGATGTCATCCTTTGGTTCATCTCTTTGGCAAATTTGAACTTTGATACATTAGCTTTTCTTACAAAAAGAGACAACTCTAGTTAGTTTTAAATATGAAACAAATGCTTAACTTTCTTTAATAACTGCTCTAATTGAACCAAAATAATTTTCTACTATGCAAATGTTTAGTGTTAGTTAAAAGTAATAAAGGGCTGTTCTACAAGAAAAGCATTATTATTTATCTTTCCTTTAATAAAAGTTAAATTAATAACCATAATTAATACACATCACATTTTGTCTGCTTTATTATAAAAAATAGACACCCACATCCTCTTACTGTTTTTGATGAGATAAACTAAGGAGTTCCCCAGAGGATTAGTTTGCCCAGTGTGCTTTTACATGATAAAAAAAAAAATTGAAAACTTCACAGTAGAAAGCACTTTTAAAATATGTATTAGCAGTATTCTCAAAATATTCTGAAAATCACTATGGGAGTATTTTCTTCAAGTTGCTGTGCATAAATCACTTTGAATGCTCTCCAAATATCAGAGGAAGATTTGTCAGCAAATAGCTTCTTAAATACAAGATATTTTTGTAGTTAAATATTTCATTTCTGCATGAGTGGCCATGAACATCTATGGATTTACTGGGCATTTGTAGTCTATGTGGCATGATAATAGGTATGTAAAATTGAACATTATCTCATTCAGATAAAATATATGAGAATTATCAACAAGTTTAAGACATTTATGTTCATTTTTATTACATTCAGAAGACCTATAGAGTAAATGTCTCTAATATAAATTTTCTTTCTTTTTGTGAACTCAAAGGCAGCAGGGCTGTGGTTCACTACATGCATCAATAAATGTTGATATATTAATGTTTCTTTTTTCTTCAATCTGATTTTAGAACGATACTCCTTTGGGACTTTAGTTCACATTCAAAACTTTCTTCTCTTTTCCCATGGTTGTTATTTTTTCAATTATTATTATTTAACAACATTTATATTGTGTTCATTCTGTACTAAGTACTTTATATATGCTAACTCATTTGATCCTCATGGCAATTCTGCAAGGTAAGTACTCTCACTTTCAATTTATAGTGGATGAAACTGGGGCACAGAGAGGTTGGGTGACTTGCCAAGGTCACACAGCTAACAAATGGCATACCTAAGATCTGAATCTCAGCAGTCAGGCTCCAGAGCCTGTGGCTTAACCATTTATACTGTGCTTCACCTCCAATAATGACCTCAATTAAGTTGCATACCTGAGAATTGATCTTTTCATTTTGTATTTGTTGTTAATCTTTGCCAATAATTGCATCCCAATATCTATTAAATCTCGAGACACATGACAGAACAGGTTGTCTGTGAAGTTATCAAAAGCTGAATTCTTAATTTCAAGATTTCAAGAGTAAGCATTCCCACTGCTGGGCAGCCAGAGAGCCTGCCTGGCAGGAATACACCTTCCTGCAAAGAAATAGAAAGTATCAAGCCTGCCTAGTATACAGGCATGATAGGCCATTGTAGCACAAACTAAAAGCAAAGGTTATTTCCTTTTTTTTTTTTTTTTTATCATAAGGAATGCTAGTTTCCCCTAGGAGAGAACCAAGGCTAAAAAATTATACTTTACTTCTACTCAAAGCTGTTTTAACTTGGATTATCTTATAAATAGGAGCAGGGAATACTATTTTTATTTTATAGAAGGAAAAATTGGGACAAGGTGAGATTATATTATGATTAGAAGTTAAAAGCAGAGGTTACATGGTGTGTTTTCTGGGTACCAGGAATATTCCTCCAATCCCTGAAAGCTCCTCTGAAATTTATTTGTTTCAGGTACGCGGGCCTCTCTCTGTCGTGGCCTCTCCTGTTGCGGAGCACAGGCTCCGGACGCGCAGGCTCAGCGGCCATGGCTCACGGGCCCAGCCGCTCCGCGGCATGTGGGATCTTCCTGGACCGGGGCACGAACCCGAGTGCCCTGCATCGGCAGGCGGACTCTCAACCACTGCACCACCAGGGAAGCCCTGAAATTTATAATTAGAGTTTCTATAACTAAAAAGTCATGCTTATGGCTAGGGTTGGAGCAGTGTGTGAAGGGAGATGTTATATGGTAATACTAAGCACTATTAACAATTTACACTTGTGTAAACTCTTCTGAAAGTTGATTTTTGACGGGAGAGAACTGAGTAAGCAGGGGCGTGGAGGTCACTAGGAGCCCAAAGGGAGGTTTGCTCAGAGAGGTAAAACTGAGAAAGAGCCCAGAAGGCGGCATTTAAGGCCCCAAAGAGAAACTGCCTCACTTTTGTTCTATGTAAAAGAGAGTTATAGTGAAAGCAAGCCAGATCTAATTAATCTTTACCAATTGAGAAAAATACGGTCACAGTCATTTTAACTACATAAAACAACTTGTACAGTATTAGGATATTAAGTACAAAACTGCAAGATCAGTTATTCAAAACTATAAATAAACTTAAGTAGTTGAACTCAGGTACAAATCAAACCCCAGGTCCGTTGCTTCTAAAATTGACTGAACCGATTATGCTGAGTACTATTAACATACAAAGCAAGGCAGGTACTGCTGAAACAGAAAGTGGGCCCCAAAGTGCTTCCGTTGCTAAAATTTTAAAGTACCACCTAGAGCCAGGCAGGAGTCCTGCTAAGGCTCTGCTTGGAGAGTCGAGATGCAGGGTGAAATTGTCAGCAAGGATTTTTCTTTTGCCTTATTCTTCAAGCCAAATAAAGAAATGATAGGATAAGTATGGTACGGACTTAAGAAAAAGAGCCTTGGATTGGAATTCATTCTGCAAGAGTAGAGAGTGACTTTTCTGATGTAGCAGTCTCCTGGAAATGCTAGCAGTCCAGTAAAATCAGCAAATATGATAATTTCGTGGCTATCACATAGAAGTCTTAGTAGAGGGTATAAGGTTTACTTATCTACTGCAAGAAGTCTTAAAGGTGGAATGTTTGTCTGTTTCACATATTAACCGTATTTGACTGTTAAGAACTCTGAAGAGTTTGCAATTTGCCCTACTTGCAGGCTAACAAGTTACCTTGCCCCAGGTTCACAGATGCTGGTAGAAGACAGGAAACTCCTGGGTCAGAGACAAAGAACCATTTATTACTGACAGCAATGGAAGTAGCCAGAGTATCAGCATTTGCACCAGTTCCCCAAGCTCCAACTTCACAGAGCAATGAAAGCAGGCCAGGTGATACCTAAACATGTAGTGGGCTTTTACAAGAGAGGGACCCCAAGCTCAGGGAACCTGAATCTTTTATAAAGGGCAGTAAGCATGCCTGACCATTGTGATCGAGGGAGATACTATCTCCATTTTTCAAGGCTGTTTGCCATATAAACCTCCTTGAAAAGGTGACCTAGAACAAAGTCAGTCAATGCCTCTGTTCATGAGATATGCAGAAACACAAGAGATCCAGAGAGGATTGTCCCTAACAATTGGAGACAGCTTGCCATTTTTCCTATTTAGACTTCCTAATCTTTCAGAAATACTTATATTTTTCTTTGATCCAAAAATATGAGGCAGTAGACAAGAAAATTCCTCAGTAATAAACGTCCAATACTAAAAATGCAGATGTACTGGACATTATTGTTCTAGCCCCATTATCAAGTCTACTCCACATTCACTGTGGAATAGAATGCTTTGGGGGTAAAAGTGATGCTGCTCCCAGCTCCTGAGGTGATCTAAAACTGGGATAAACCGATTAGCAAAATACATTTCCCTTGCATTGTGACTGGTCTTGTTAACCTACATTTAATCAGTACATGGCATTCTCCTGGGAATAGGGATCTAGCTGAGGAGAAAAAGGGGAGGATGACCCAATAATTATATTATGGTTTAAGCAAGTTTAAATTTAAGATGCAACTGAAAGCATCCTATTGGTACAGTGCAGTTCAAGAAACCATGCCCTCTGGCCATTTTACTCTACCTCTGGACAATCCCTCGCATCCAAAGCAATGGACACTCCATGTTGGAATTTAATATATGAATATTTTTTGTTTTTATATTCTAAAGGAATATCTTTACATAATTTATTCTTTTACATGTTGGAATTTCCAAGTTAAATTCTTGCTATTGAGAAGATCTTTAGACAGCTCAGAAGCAGTTTCCATGTTTTAAGAAGGATTAGGCAAATCACAGATACCGGGAGAGTATGTTCAGTTTAAATTCATGGGATATATGTGTCCTATAATTCGTTATGGGGAAGAAGATGCAGTCCAGGACCACAGAATCAAAGAGTCAGTAAAACTAGCATAAACAACATTCATCCTAGGGTGGATACTGCCACATTACTCTACAAGCCATGGAATTACTGAATTACAAGGATGTTCATTATTTACTTACAGGTGCTTAACCAGTTGGAATAGTCACATAAAAAATTGCTTCATCTCCAGAATAACAATGTTTTCAAGAGTTTCAGAGATAAATGTAAGCAACTAAAGATTTGCACCAGGATTCCTTTTCCTCAGCTTCAGTCTCTAAAGAAATTTATTAAGAAGAATGAGAGACCCAGGAGTTTCACAAACTGACCTTTTGCCCCTTGAACTCTAGCAATCAGGTTCCAATCTCAGAAACCATTAGAAAAACATACGCCACATTATTTTAAAGCCTCCCAGATCCAGTATCTTAGGATAATAACTATTTAATTTGCCATTTTGAAATAATACCTATAAAGTATATGACACAGTACCACATACATATTAACTAGTCAATAATATTAGCTATCATTATTATCATTACTGGAACAGTAACATATTGGAATAGATGCGTGATTTTTAAGTTAATCATACTTTTAAAATAATCTTTAAATAAAATTAAACTCAAATGACACTATTTTAGTTCCATATTCATCTTGAACTATCATTACTTTATATATTCTTTGTAGGTTCTTACCTTAAATGTGCATGAAATTTTAAAAGGTATTTTAAAATTGCTATCAAGTTTACAAATACATTGCTAAATAAATGCTCAAAATGTTAGTTTGTTTATGGGTTATAAGGCAAGATGAGATTTTCTTTCTTCTCCCCATTTTCTTTCTTTGACCCTCCCACCTTTGATAAATCAGTAGAGATAGCCTTATGTACTAACCCAGACATTATGCTCTGAGAGATGGTCAAAATTAGAAGGAAAACTCTCTAAATGTTTTATAGTTATTTCTCTTTCATCATTGAAATGACAAACTTTCTCTTGCAAGGAATCATTAGAATACACTGAAGCACTTTTATTAGGGAGCTATGAATAATGTCCACAACCTTCAGTTGGATAGAGTTAAAACTTACAGGTAAGGGCAGAGGACCAGAGACCAAGTGCAATGTTGGGGAAAGCAAGGAGAAGGAGACCAGAAAGCCAATGGGCTTCAAGATGCCTATCCAAGGTTCACACTATAAGAACCACGAAGTGACTTGATAGGGCAAAAACTGAAATGTTTTGTGATATTCCTTGGACTGTGTGTTCATACAAAGATTATTTTCTTTTCATTGAACTGTACTTACACAGTACAGTTATTACTAGACATTATGCACATAACTGAGGCTTAACAACTATAGACATTTGCTGTTTCAAAAGCTGAAATTAATTTTTTGTCAGTCATTTCTCTGATCCTAGAAATGAGAAAGCAGTAGCTTTCTCACGACAAGAGTTGTGTATTTTTCTTCATGACGGATACATTTTGTAAATGTTGTCTGTTAAGTATCATTTATTAAATGTATCAAACAATTATTTGCAAAATAACAATATATGTCTGTTCTTGCAAATGATGCTCACAGTTCTTTCAGAACAGAATGATTTCCTTCTGCTTTTCATTGAGTAAAACAACTAACAGATTATCCTTAGACAGCTATTTCATGTACCGTATTTATTCCACAAAAGCAAAATTGTGAAGGATACAATTTACTAGAATCAAACACGGCTCTCTTCATCTTTCTTTTCTGGCTGTAGCATTCACAATGTAATGGTTACATTGTCAAGATTCCACTAGATTGCAATTCATTTTCCCCCTGTTACCCAAGAGCCTAAAAGCAAATTCCCAACAATACATTAAGAGGCATAAAACAATTCTTGAAGAAAGAATTAGATTAGATATGAAGCAATACAGGAAAAGCTGGAGATAGGGAATTATACTTATCAAGTTGCACGTAAAGAAATGTCATTTGTGAGATCTCTAAGGAACCTGTTGCGGCTGTTTGATACACTGTGCCTAGGATTTGGCAGGTTGCAGCATAGTTCTTGGATTCAAAGAAGCAAGTGTTCACTTATCTTGTAAAACTGGTCCCATGATGGACCAATTTGTCTGCCAGTGTTTATCCTTCTTTCAAGGTAGCTTCACTAAGTGGATTTTTCCCGAATAACAGCTGATGCCAAGCTGCTATTTTTTCTCTTTTTTGTGTATTCAGCCGCGTTCTTGGCTCATGAATATGCCTTGTCTTTTTCCTGGGCTTTTCCACAAACTGATGGTAAGCCATAATTAAATTTGCATTGCCTGGATAAGGGGCATCCAGATAATTCAGATAATTGAAACCTACTGATAATCCAAAACCCTCGTTCTCTACCTTTCTCTGATCCTGTTCCTACAGAGCGCTAAAAAAGTAGTAAAGTCAGTTTCATCTCATTGTTGTAAGCCTGTCTGATTTGTAATAAAACCTCCAACAAGCAGTGAAATTATCTAAGAGGCAAGAAGCAGAAGATGGGGGAAGAAATGCCAGAAGTGTCTAAGAAAGCAACCTTTAAAAAATTAAAAGTTTTCTGTAATTAACGTTTTTTCTACCAAGCAAGACGCTCATTTTTCCATTTGTGTATGTGCTTATTTTCTTTATAACGTTCATGTAGGATTTGGGGGAAAGGAACTATTCAAGTATTATTTTTCTACAAACACGTTGTCTTTCTATGTACTTTTTAAATATTTTTTGTTTACACACCTGTCACCTAAAGAAATACTA
The DNA here is from genome assembly GCF_937001465.1 of Orcinus orca. Taxonomy (NCBI): domain Eukaryota; kingdom Metazoa; phylum Chordata; class Mammalia; order Artiodactyla; family Delphinidae; genus Orcinus; species Orcinus orca. The sequence continues at coordinate 34,532,323 of NC_064567.1, forward strand.
ACCATCAAATACCATCAAAAGCAAAGCCCTCCTTTTAAATTTTTGCTTTTTCCTTTTGATATTCCTTTTTCTCTTTTTGACCTCATTGTACCTTAGTCTTTAAAGAAAAGGGGTGGGGCAATCAATCAGTAATCTCAGAATGATACACTGCTTGGAAACTAAAACATTTCCCAATACTTTCCACTCTAATAATGGAATCAGACAATTACAGTTTTAAGAGTTCTATAACTCTCATTGCTCTAGTGGTTTTCCAAATATTTTCATTATGTGATAGAAAATGGCTTTCTGCTCAGTATACCAGATAAATCTGACCATGAAGTTACTTACAGGGTAACTGAAAGGTGTTGGTCTGTGCTTTTATTGCTCTATTTATAGAATGAGAGCTAAACCTAACATTACCTTATAACTCATGAATAAATTACACAGTCAGTCTTATATTTTTTGAAAAATCTGAGTTCTTGACTGAGTGAGAAATGAAACTATCCAACAGTTTAGCGATTCGGTTTTACAATGATCTCACTTTAAAAAAAGAAAATGTTTTTGTGCAGTGACCCTCCTTCCCCCGACCATGGACAATTACCTTTTTGGTGAAAATCTGAGTCACAACCTTATAATTTAGAAAAGTCTGAGCTAGGGGTCCTCAGCTCTATACCTTTTCAAAATCAGTGTGAGACTTTGCCCACCTTCATGCTGAAATTGCCCAGGGAGTGGTCCATGGCCACAGGTAGATGGTGGATACAAGACATCTTCTCTCTTCAAAAAAACTCCCCCCCCCCAGAGTCCACTAATTACAGACACACTTAGGTTGAGCTCTTTGCTCTCCCTGTGAATTAAAAAGAAGACAAAGAATGGTTTGAAAAAAGTTTGAAAAAAAGTCAAACGAGAATTATTTGAATTGAATCACATTGCTTCTAGTTGACATGAGCCTAATACAGAATTAAGGAAAAAGGAGGAGATAGAATGAGTTCAAGTTTTCGCTCAGCCATTTAAAATTTCTGTGATCTAGACAAATTACTCTCTCTCTCTGTACACTAAACATAACCCTCCCTTGCCAAGTTGTTCCGACAATGACACAAAATCACGTGTGCAAAATTCTTAGCAGACGGCAGTCATGCACGAAGTCGCTACTTTTTCTGGGGTCCACTAGTGGGGTTGGGCTGAAGTCCTGAGAGGTCACCCCCCCTCACTTATTAATCTAGTGCTTATTAATCTAGTCTTCAAACCCCCGGGAGTACACAGAGAGTCTCTAAGGAGTGAGATGCATGAATCATTTTAAAAGAGTCAATTTCCAGGTCCATAATTGCTGTTTGTGTCCTTTTCCAAACCTGCCCTGTTTTAGAACGCTCCTATACATGGTGAAGGCAGCACCCCAGCCAGGTTCCCTTCCCTACAACTCCTTTCAAATTAGCTCCTCCCAATTGATCAAAAGAAAAAAAAAAGGGTTCCTTTCACATGTCACTATTTGATGTGTTGCGTTATTTGATAGTTAAAATGCTCTGGAGTGTCAGAGAGACAAGTTGAAAAACTGTATGCACATATTCTCCTTTAATCAAGGTACCAAAACAGCCCCATCCGTTCTACTAAAAAGGTATGTTTCTAATACAAATTTACTTGTTAAAGTTAATGGTAATTTTTCAAAATCTGTAATCTGTTTTTGTTGATTTTATCAGCTGACTGCTACCAATAAATATAATAACTCAATCAGAAGGAATCCTTAATACTCAGAGCTTTATAAGAAATTATTTAAAATTCAATTTTAATTTATATTCATATTTTTGATACAGAAAGTCTGAGAGGGTGATCAATAAAAGACTTTCAAGCATGAAAATTATATTATGATAACATTCTGGGGAAGTAATATAATAAAAGTACAATTTCAAGCAAAATAAAAAGAGAATTGTTCATGAACTTTTTAAATCAGTGGTTCTGGATACCGTATCACCATGGCATTTAGAGTCCCTTGGAAACATTTAAAAGACTGATTTAACAGTTACATTTTTAAATGATAATATTTACAATATGTGGGAAATTACATCCTTTTCAGTCACTTAAACTTATTATTAAAAATGTATAAGATGGTACATAGCTAAAAATCATTTCCCTGTATATGTTAGCAACATAAGCTAGACTGCAGACTTCTGATGCAGAGGTTAAGAGCACGGACTTTCAAATCAGGGAGACCTGGCTTAGAAATCAGTCTCTGCCTCTTGTTTTTTTTTTTTTTTTTTTTTTTTTTGCGGTATGTGGGCCTTTCACTGTTGTGGCCTCTCCCGTTGTGAAGCACAGGCTCCGGACGCGCAGGCTCAGCGGCCATGGCTCACGGGCCCAGCCGCTCCGCGGCATGTGGGATCTTCCCGGACCGGGGCTCGAACCCGTGTCCCCTGCATAGGCAGGCGGACTCTCAGCCACTGTGCCACCAGGGAAGTCCGGCTTTTCTGACTTTTTTTTCTGACTTTTGATCATGGTATACAGCAAGGAAAACATCTTACATTGAATTTCAGACATATATATATCTGAAATAATACTTGCATTTATGTACCCTTATGACATGTCATGTACTATGATATTTATTCCATTCTATTTTCCTTTTATTTACTTTTTTAATGCTGGTCGCAATCCACTAATTGTTTTGACAACTACTAGTTTGTCCCAAACCACTAATGGGTAGCAACCTCAACTTTGAGAGGTACATACCTAACATAAGCATCAGAAGTTAGTATTTTCACTGTCTCCCAAATTGTGAATGAAAGAACAACTGATTCGGACTAAACCAGAGATTGATAATCCCACTTTCCAAGTCACCAAAGGGAAGAGATGAATGGGCCATTTGGACTCTAACAGAACTTGATGGTCTCATCTAGGTCTTCCTGACTTATTCCAGAAACCCTGAAGCAGATACAACCCAGAACTCTATGTAGCAAGGTACGTTATGAATGCTTGTAGTTTTGAAGTTTATTATTAATTACAAATTTAAAAACCACAAAAGCTTGTCCATGTATGTACGTATTCTTGAGTGTGAACTTAAGTATCAGAGACAGCTTATGAAAATATGATCTGTGCAACATATTTTTTGAGAGGAAATGGCAAAGGTGTGGCCAAGGTTGTTCCTTTACTATTGCCTTGATAAAGAGCTGTATTATTTGATCTCTTTTACTTTTTTCCCTTTCCTTTCATAAACTGTTTTTCCTAGGATTTGGCACTAAAAATTTCCAACATTATGTGATAAGTGGTAATGCTATATTTCGCTATAGCAGAGAGTTTTACTGTTGCTAATGCAGTAATACTGGGAGAAAGCATTGCGGAGAGCATCGTGGACTTTCAAATCAGCCATACCAGGGCTTGAAATCCACCTCTCCAGTTCCCCATTATATTAGCACAGGCAATTTTTAAAACCTGTCTGATCTTCAGTTTTCTCATCTGCAAAATGATAATGCACAACTCAGAGGGTGTTACAAATTCTTTAAGATAATGTGTTACCACAGCACTTATCACAGGAATACTCTCTAATAAATTACATGCCACATCGAAATTATTGGATAAAGATTTGTGACAAATCAGTTTTTCCATAAACTTAATGATGAAAGATTTATTTGGAGGGAAGCAAATTAACCACCATCTCCTACCTGATCAAGTGGTTCTCTTTGACTCAGGTACGTGTCTCACCTCCCATTGGGTCACCTGGGTTTTATAGCCAGAATTTTTCCACTGTTAAATTTAAAAGCAGACAGTTATGTGTTAGTTTGATCAGGGTAGTTGCTATAGACAGAAGCACCCACTGTGGGTATATATTCTGTACAGAAGAGGAACACCAATGAAGATATCACTAATCAGCGGCAAATCATGTAGTAAGAATATTCACCAAACAGATGTGATTATTGGATCAAGGCTTTAATGGACAGGCATAGTAATTTTCATAGAGCAGAGGGCAGATCTCAGTTTTTAATTAAAATATCTTTGATGGATAGCATAAATACTGAAAAACATTAGGCAATCATTCATATATTCCTGGCACGAAAATATTATATAATGACTTGCCCTTTTATTCACTCACAGAAGCCAGCTTCTGAATTCCAAATTCAAAATATAGTAGAATACTTTCTAACACAGGTGCTAGGGCCAGAATTGTTACCCACTCTAGAGGTAAAGTGTGTAATGTCACAGTGAAACAGGCGTTTACCATACATGCTTGTTTGGGTCTTACATTGGGCTTAGATACAAGGCAGAGACCTAATTTGGGAATGAAGGGGAGGAAACTACAAACCTTAAAGATTCACCAATATGGGCTAATCATTAAATCTGAAAAAAAATTAGAAATAATCTTTTTCTTAAATTATGAAATATATGGAGAATAAGATAATAAACATTCTTTTTACTACACCCACCTTTAACAAAGCTTAACATTTAGTCATATTTCTTCAGACATTTAAAAAAACATTACAGCTGCACTTGAAAAGGAAAGAAAGAGAGAAAGAAAAGGAGAAGGGAAGGCAGGCAGGCAGGGAGGGAGGGAGCTAGCTCAATTTTGTGTTCACAATTCCAGAAACATTTTAATACATTTCCTTCAAGGATATGTATCCATGAGCAGACCACAGAATTGCATGTTTCTAAACGTCATTAATGGTACCCTACCATACACGTGGTTCTACAATGTTTTTATATTTGAACATTTTCAATATTTTATCCATGTTCATGTATATAGCTCTAATTTACTTATTTAACCACTATATATTATTTCACACAAGAGTTACCACAATGTATTAACACCACTAAAGATATTTGTGCTGTTTCCAAATTTTTACTTTTAAGACAAATGTTATGATAGACAATCTAGTACAAAGATATGGAAATGCAGGGTCTGAGGATAAGTAAATCTTCCCATTTACTGCATATCACCAAATTCCTCTCCAAAATGGTTTGGGAGTTCTAATTTCTCCACATCTTGCACAACATTCATTATTGCCAGATTTTGTATTTATTGCCTACCTGTTGGGGGTGAAATTATATTTCACTGTATTTTCATAATGACATTTAGATTTCTACTAAGTTTTGCTTATTTTTATTGGGTAGTCTTTTGTTATGCGTTTTTTAACTATTTTAAATGTTGTAGATACTTCATCTTTTTCATATGTATACATATATATGTATATTATATATAAGATCAGTGGCGGTACGGATTGTAACCAAAATTAGTGGCAGAAGCATCAAGACTGCAGAATCCAAAATGTTCTAGAGCATCCAGGCTCGGAACAATCTGTTTACATACAACACAAGTTCATCCCTTCACGTTCATCTCACTCGTGTGGTGAAGAAAATAATGTGATCATCCTCCTTAACTTACCTGTTTCATCACCATGACTTGGTAACCTGTACATCATGCTGTGAAGTCACTGGCTTACTGCTATCCAGTTCTACTAACTAACCTCCATGCATTTTCCTCTTCTCATGTGGTACATCCCTCTTGTGATTGAGAAATCCTATAATTCTATGCAAGTTCTTGTAGATAAGAAAACTTGCAACAAATGTTTCCTAGTATTTCTGTAGGCATATATTCCTTAAAAAACTTGTGTGGATTTTTTTCAGACAAGAAGTTTTTGAAAAACTAATAGAAAATATAAATGGGGATAAACATGACATTTTTAACAAATGTACTATTGGATATATTTCATTTTTATTCCACCTGGGATATCAACACATTCACTTTATTTTCTATCATCTTTTTCAATACGGTCAATAATTTATCTTTTTTTTTAAAAAAAAGATTTGGTTTCCTGTTAAAATTAATAAACAACAGTTCAGGTAACTGATTTTTCTGAACAGGTCACTGTTCCCACTTATGGTAACTTAGTCTCCCAACTTACTGGCTACTGGAATCTTCTTTATAAAATGGATATAAATATCACTGTGCAACTAGAGAAACCACATTACTTTTACAGTATAGAAGAATTGCTAAGCTTTTGCCTCTTTTTTTTTTTTTGATTAATTTCATGCCTGACTCAGTCAGAGATTAGGCCCTGACACAGGTTATAATTAAATATTGAAATCATGAAATGCAAGAATGTTTAATTTTTAAAATATGAGTTTTAATTTACCTCATAGAGAGAATAGCTCTGGTCACCTGCAGAGATGCATTACACACTACATTGCCTAATGTAGGATGCCTGAATAAGGCTGAGCATACAGTTAAAGTAAACTAATGCAATTTACTGAACAGCAGTCAAATATTTATCTAGTTGATGAAGCAGACTTTATGTGAAATTCAGACAATAATTAAAGAGAAGCCTTGCTTAAAACATGCTTACTCCAGTTTTTACAAATATGTTATATCCTTTCTGCATCTTCCATTTTTCTAAATATTTCTGTATACTTGAAACAGTGAGCATCCTATAGTTTTATACTGAGCGTATTTCCTGATATTTCACAGTACTGTAAAGCTAGGAAGGTAGATTGACGGCAAAAGAATCCCCAATTTTCTTCCTGTAACATACCTTTTGCCATGCAGCTTAGCGGAGCCTTCCATTGACGGTGGGATCTATTTCCCCACCTTTTGAATATCCCTGCCTTGTGACTTGCTTTGGCCAATAGAAGGTGGCAACTATATTGCTGTGGCAGCTCAGAATCTCTGCCTCAAAAGACTGCATGCTTCTAATTGTCTTTTTGGAGCTCTGCCATGGGCATGAGAACAAGCCCAGGCTGCCCCCTGGGGGATGAGAAACCACATGAGGCCATCATGACTGGTCAGCTTCCAGCCACTCCCCGTCTTACCACAGTGAGTCCAGCAGAGACTGGTCAAACCCAACTAAGGTCAGCAGAACCACCTAGATTACTTGCCAACTCATGAGAAATAATGAATAGCTACTGTTTTAAGCCCCCGTGTTTATGATAGTCTCTTACACCACAAGAGCTAATTAAAGCAGAATTTGGAGATCTTAATTCAACCTTTCCATTTTACAGAGGAGACAACTGAGGCTCCGAGATGTTTAGTGCCTTGTTCACATCTACAGGCTGTCCGTGGCAGAACCAGGTTTAGAGACTGCGTTCCCCAGCTCCTCAGCCGAAGCTCTTTCTATCCTGCAATTCTGCTTTTCTTTTTCTCCTTGTTGGCAACAGAGACCAGTGAAAGCTTGCCAAGAGAAATGGAGTCTCAGAATAATAAAATGGCATTTGTTAAATATAAGTGTAAGGGCCTTATATATATTTATTACGGTCAGAATATAGATATTATCTGACAGTATTGCTCAGATCCTTTTTTCTAAGTTATGTGAAGTAAATTACAAATGACAGAAGGAAGATTGTTTTCAAGTTGAGAGAATTTTCAGTCATTGTGATATTACCACTAATCCTCACTTTTGGAATATTTCTCAAAAGCTAAAGTAAACAGGGATCTCCTTAGCTTTGTTTAGCAGAACTAAAATTTTCTCTGAATCTCATTGCATCCACAACTAGCATCTGGAAACTTACTAGTAGAGAGCACGTCAGAGTCACCCTGTATTAAACAACCCGTATGATGATCATTTAAGAAATTCTCAAATACTTAGATTACGTTGGATGAATGTGCAAATGTTAAATTTATCATGTCATGGGATGGCATGTTATGAAATCTTGTTCAGTCAAATTTGCCCCAGGATAAAAAATTTTTCCAAAAGATACTGGGCTTCTTTTTCGAGTAGTTCTACTCCCCTTACGCCTGCAACTTGTGTTCTACAGCATTGGTTCTCAGTGTTTAGCTCATCCAAATCACATCGACAGCTTGTAAAACCACAAATTGCTGGGATCCATCCCCAGGGTTCCTGATTTGAAAAGCCTGGGCTAGGGACTGAGAATCTGCATTTCTAACCAGTTTCCAGGTGATGCTGAAGCTGCTGGTTGGGGGACCAAACCTTGAGAACCAAGGCTCCATGTTTTTCAACAGGTGTAGAAATAATCCATGAAGATTCCGTCTTAGAATATACCTTACTGCAATATTTTAGTGGGAGCCAACGGAAGTATAAACTATATTCACAATTTGCATTAGTAAGTGAATTACACAGTACAAAATCCTGTCAATCAAAACCAGTGAGACAGTCATTACACTTACAGTTTGAACAGCCTTGACTTCTGGTTGAGATATGTCCAGAGTTTGCCCACAGACCAGGGGGAAACCTGTCAAAAAAAAGAGAAAACAATCGTGTACTGTCACAAGACCCATAATATTTAGGATGCAGGCAAATTAGCTCAAATGATCATCCTCCAAAGGGAAATAATTTGCCAGAGTTTTTAAAACGTAAAGAAATGCCTACTTCCAATCCATATTCATTTTTTTTTAAATGAGAGTATTCACATAACACTTTCCATGACAGCTTCTGCTTTCCATCACTCAACTCTTTGTGAAAATAGTCCATTTTCTGGCTTACTGACCGTATGTTTGAGCTTAGTCCAAAAATGAATTTCTTGAAAGGTTTATAAAACAAAAATAACAATTTCAGTTGTTTTTAATTCCCGACTGCTTCAAATAAAGAAAACAAACTATGAAAAGGGCAGTGGGATCTTAATTGCCTTTTTTGCATTTAAATATCAGATAACTTCCTAATGGACCTTTACATATCTATGTCCTCTATGGAAATCCCATACGTTCCTCAATTTAAAAACATGCCTGTGATTAGAAAAGACTGGAGTCTGAAAATGTCCTCTGAGAAAACACACACAAAAGCACATGTGTGTCCCCAACTCCTGAGAATGCTCATTCAGGAGGCACCAGCCAACCCTATCTTTCTTCTTCTGGTAAACATGCCTCACAGGGTATTCAGAGCCCTCTTAGTGAGGGGCCCCTGCAGTATTGTTTATAACTTTTATCGGTGTGATTTTTCTTCTACCACCTACTTAAAAGCTCATTTTCCCCTGTTTCTGCACTTCTTTGAATCTACTTCTTTCACAAGAAAAAAAAAAAATGCAAGTGAGCTAACCCGAGGCACTGGGCAGAGAAGACTTTGTTAACCTTTCCATTTTTAATTCTGAACTTTGTCTTGTAGTCTACATTCTCCTCATCTTTTAAGTTGACCCTATGAATAGGGTGAAAGTTACTGGGTACAGAACAACACACAAAGGGTTATCCTGACAGGTCCCAGCCAAGGAAAGACTTCTCAGAGTCAGTCTGATTCTAAACATCGCTTTCCTCTTCCCAAATTAAATGGGTTCTTTAATAGCTGATTGTATTCACATAATTTTTTTATGTTTAAGGATATCTTTTAATAACTTATAAGCCCTGTCTCTGTGTCATTATTAGATATGGTTAAACGTCTTTTTACTACTAAGCAGATTTTTCCATGGAATTTCTAGCTCCAAATGTTTTCAATTCCTTCATGAATATTTCCCAATTAACTCCAACTTCCAATGAACCTGCTATTTTTGCTAATATTCCCTTCATACTTATCTTATATGATCTTGTGAGGTTGCTGGCTAATTTTTATGGACATGGTGCCCTAAGGACAGAGACTGCATAGAGATATGGTGTGTCACCCTGCCTTGCAGATGGAGGACACCCCATGAGGATGTGCTAGTGATGTATGGATGGGGATGACTGAGTTAAGCCTTCCATCTGAGGGTGGGGATGAAGTCAAGACACGTAGAAAATGGTTTCCCAGCCTAGCTAAGTGTTTCTTTGGCCAAAATAAAACCCAGGACAGGGACTGGTTCTTACAGGGAAGAGCAACTAGGCCATGACCTACAATAATTATTTGCAGCTGAAGAAACGACATGTTGAAAGAAATGACCGTTGGAAGACACCAAGGGAGAAATAACTACTGTGTACCAGGGAAAGTCACATCCTAACTAGTCATTTGAGTGACCTTTAGTGAGTTATATTCGTCTATAAGGTAGGAAAAGGGTGTACCCGAGAAGGAAAGGCTGACTCTGAAACCAAGAATGCACAAATACATGCTGCATTTGTACAAGAAGGAAGCTACAAATAGTCCAGGGAATTTCATGTATGCCAAGCCATCATTCCACAAGGGACTCGTCCCCACAAGGCACCCATTATACTACATCTCTGGAACAGTTCCCGTCCTTATCTGGTTAGAGGTCCAGCTGGCTCCTCCAACTTGCTAGCTGTAGATTCAAAGAAATTTCCCCTTTAAAATCAAACAATTATGGTTTCACAATTAGGCGGAAGCTGTAGGCAAATGCCTAGTCATTTCTCCACCAAAGGTCAAGCTCTCCTATGCAGAAACACTCGTCAAGGAATAAATTAATGCATTACTACAACGTGCATTAATAACTAGACTTAAAAAATAATCTTTTAAGGATTTATCTTGATTTTCCAGCTTACTCTTTTCCAACTTCTCACACCCCCACCTGCCACATACAGCTATTTGTCTATGACTATGGCTTAGTGCTTGTACCATCACATGTGTGTGTTAGGGGACAATGCAGGTATTATACCTTGGAATTTGATAATGCACGTGCAAGTTTCAGTTCCATTATTTACCACTCAGAAATAAATACATGTGTGTATGTGTGCATACATGTATTTACCCTATATTTTGTATCCATCTCTTAGTTATTAATTCACCTTTCTATGTGTACTTTTAGAATTATTATATAGTCAATGGTTATATGAAATATACATAAGAGTTCATATCTCTGAAAATGGTGTATGCTGAAATAGAAATCTACACTGATGCATGCCAACTGTTTAACTATGTGTATAAACGCCCAAAACAACTTAGAACCCTAAATGAAGAATGTTATATCCAAGTGAAACAAATGCGGGAACAGAGGTCAACAGAAAATAATTACGCTCAGGAGAATCTGGACAGGACATCAACAAGAGCACAGACCATGAAATCTCCAGTGACCCGAACAGTTAAGAAATTGCAACCAATAGCTGTAAATTTCATCCAGTGAGAGATGCTTTCCTCAAGTCTGATCATTTTTAATCCCCACATTCTGGCATGACTTAACCCAGGTGGCTGGAATGGGCAATGCTGACCGACCCACATACTAGTTAGATGGAAGGGAATGTGGAATTATCAACTATTCTTTCCATAAGAATGAGTATTTCAAGATTCATACAGCAGGTGTAGAGAAAGAGTAGTAGACATGGGATCAAAAATCCCAGTCAAGGCCACCATGCTGCAAAACTCCAGGGAGCGCCTTTTCTACTGCTATATACAAGTATCCCCTTCACTTATAATGTTGATCACGAAGAGCAACAAGGCTATACAACATGACCTGACTTGGGTTCTAGTTCTACAACCGCCATTTACCAGCTATACTAACTGGACAAATAAATCACCTCCCTTCCCAAGCTTCTACACCAGGGTTCTTAGTTTATTCTGTGTGCTATGGGTCCCTTTGAACATCTGGTGAAAACTACGGATGCTTTCTCGAATGAGGTTTTATAATTGTATAAAATAACACAGGATTTTGAAGAATCTGATTATTAATTTTTCTGATGTAGTAATAAATGTGCTTCTTTATTATTATATTAAATGTCACTATCGAGAGACAGGTCTCCTAAATACTGCAATTTGGAAGTAGCAATGAATGTGAACAATATTTTGAGATAGCTGCAACTACTGTGATGTGATATAAAAATATATGTCATATCGATTGATGACAAAATGATAGGTACCTCTAATACGATTGTTCTTTGTTGCTTACATTCACTAAGGAATAAATGCTAAATTTCAGTTAGGGGTTAGTGAAAGGAGATGTAATTTTTTTCCCCATTCAAGTTCAAGGACATGCTGAATTTTATCCATCGACTCCAGGTTAAGAACCATTGCTCTTTACATTGTTATGTAAAAAGGGGAAACAACACTTGTCTTCCAGAAGTCACTAAGCTTTGCCAGGATATTAAAGTTAATTAAACAAATATTTGGTGGGCAATTTCTATGAGCCAGGCACTGTTTTAGGGTCTGGGGATACATCAGTGAACAGAAGAGACACTATCTGGTGGAAGAAAAGTTTTAGTCGTGGATGACAGACTTTAAATATTTGTCTAACAGATCACATATATTAAACACATGTAATGTCAGGGGATGTGCAGAAAACGAAAGGGAAAATAAACCAGAGAATAAGGTGTACAGGAGAGAAAGAGGAGAAGACCTTGTGCTAAGCAGTCAATGGAACAGAGACCCAAAGGAAGTGAGCTCCAGGGAGCCATGGGGACACCTGGGCAAAGGTACCTACAAACAATAAAGTTTTTAGTACCACTTTTCACCTGGTCACACAATCCATTAGCAGGAGTAAACTGAAATACAAGTCAGCATTACTAAGTTGGAAAATAACATGTAGACTTCCTGCTAGAATTACACATTTATATCAGGATTACATATTGCTTTATAGCCCTATTTGTTTCTATCAGTTTATACAATTTTTTTTATCACATCTTATTTCATGCCAGACATTATATTTAACCAAATTAACTACAGCTGACCCTTGAACAATGGGGAGTTAGGAGCGCTGACTTCCTTGCAGACAAAAATCTGTAATAATTTACATGCAGTTATATATGCAGTTCCCCCTGCATACTCGGTTCTGAGTCCACGGCTTCAACCAACCGTGCATCGTGTAGTACTGCAGCACTTACTGTTGGAAAAGATCTGCATATAAGTGACCCTGCACAGTTCAAACCAGTGTTGTTCAAGGGTCCATTGTAATTTATTCCTAACAAGAATCCTAAAGAATAGAACCTATCATTACCCTACTTCACAGACCAGAAAACAGAGGCTCAGAGGGATTAAATTAATTGCCCGTATTTGCCAAGTAAATCTAAGTAAGTAGCAGGAACAGGATTTGAATACAGCAAATATCATACAGAAATCTACTTACCACATCACACTGCTCCTTGAAAACAGTACTGTTCTTTAACAAGAGAGCAATCCATCTCAGATACCAGATTTTAAAAGTTGCTAAAGTACTGAGAATTTTACACTAAATGAGAAAAATTTGCATTGCATGCATCAGGGAAAACATTCACAGAACAGAACACTGAGCCACAAAGGGGTCAGAGAAAGAAAAAGAAATTCCTGACTAGGGGAAAGACAGACAGTCATTTGGGAATCCCACTGGAAAATTCTAGTCTCCATAATCTTTCTCTTTAATTTTAATTTTTTTTTTTTTTTTTTGCGGTACGCGGGCCTCTCACTGTTGTGGCCTCTCCCGTTGCGGAGCACAGGCTCCGGACGCGCAGGCTCAGCGGCCATGGCCCCCGGGCCCAGCCGCTCCGCGGTATGTGGGATCTTCCCGGACCGGGGCACGAACCCGTGTCCCCTGCATTGGCAGGTGGACTCTCAACCACTGCGCCACCAGGGAAGCCCATCTTTCTCTTTTAGTATCTATTTGTGATTAGCAGAAAAACTAAATTATAAACAATTCAGGAAGCTAATCAGAGGTCCAGAAAAGACAATCTAAAACTTTTCAATTCAATTCAAGGAAAGCTATGCTGGACCCCTGGATTGAAGGGCTGTGTGTTGACCCACAGGTTAAACTCTGAAAAGGTCAGAGGTTTCATAAAGCAGATAAGAGTAAGTGAATGAGAAGAGCATAGTGACATCTTTTAAATCAAAACTGGCAAATTTGGGGGAGAGTGAGACTAACAATAAAAAAAGTAGATTCAACTTAGATTCTATCCTAAATTACTTTTCTTTCTGAATTTGTTTCCTTGCTCCTTGTTCTCAGGCGTATACTGCAATGGCTCCAATGAGAGGTGACAAAAGCCTGAAGGCAAGCAGGAATAGTGGAGGTGGCTGGTGAAGAAGAGAAAGAACACATGCGATATTTATTCACGGGAAGGGGAGATGGGGAGAGGACGGGTGACAAAGGGAATAGTTCAAATTGGCTTTGGTTTCTGTCAAGGATGCCAATTGGGCGGTGTTATAAACAGGATAATAAGGGTAAGAGACAACCAGAAGGAAGGTAGTGAGCACAGATTTGGATGTGTTGATCATTAACTTGCAATTGTATTTTTTAACGCTGTCATTTTCAGAGATCCAGATGGGAATGACTAGAGGCAGTTAGACGTGCAGGTCTGGAACTCCAGAGGGAAACTTGGAAGTCGGGGGAAAAATCTCATTGGAAATAGAGCTTCAGGAATCATGAGCCTATGGACAAAGACAATTCCAGCAAACTTTTAAGGTATGCCCGGAGGATGCAAGAGGCCAAGGAGACGGCAATGGGATAAGTTAGAGAGGGCTGAGGAGCCAGGAGGGCATCAGAAGCCATAAAGACGTCAAGTAAGAGAGTCAGGTCAAGGATTGGGGGTGAAGGACTGGGGGATGGAGGGGCCAGTGTATTGCAGCCTTTGATAGAGCAGCTGTGCCGATGTGGTGGCAGAAAGTCTGAAGGGCACGGGGTGGGAGGTGAATGGGAAGCTAAAATTAGAATATACCTCATTCTATTCACGCACTTGATTGTTAAATAATAACAAAGAGAGAGATAGACAGTAGCTGGATGCCAAAGCAGAGTCCACAAATGAGAGGCTGAAATTTTCCGAAAAAGAATAATTGATGGGTAAGTAACTAAAAGAAACAAGGGACAAGGCCAAGGGCACAGATAAAGGGATGAGCATTAAATAGAAAGAACAGGTGCTTCATCTCTGAGGCTAAGTAAGCAGTGGGTCTCAGAGTGGGGAACATGTTATAAATTTGTAGCAGCGGTGGTTTTGCCTGGAAAATGACTGGAGGCCCAAATGGCATTGTGCAAGTGGGACCAAGGAGGAAAGAAACCTTACAATTCATGAGATACAATGAAATAATTTTTCCATGTCCCATACAACTATCAAATTTCCCAAGGGACATTCATGCAGTTGAATAATCTGTTTGTGATGAAAACTCTATTGTACAATAAGCACCAAATGCCTCCTAATGGCTTTCATACATACAGATTTCCAGGGATACAATTAGTGTGTAACTCAAGGGAAAACTGATTTAGGTTTGTTCAGATCTTTACCAAGAATTGGTCATAATTTCAAAAATTCACATGATCAACGAGAGAGACAGTTCAACAAGAAATACAGTTAACATCAGACACAAAACATCACACATTTTATGATTCCCTTTATATGAAATATCCAGAATTGGCAAATCCATGAAGAGCAGCTTCTTGAGTTGATGTTTTAGTTTGGGTCTAGGCAACATTCCTAGTCAAGGGCTAAAGCTAAGCTGGGCTTACTTACTAGCTGGAGTCTGGAGACAGGCCATCCTACTCAGTGGAAGTTGTTTTCTAAAAGTCTAATTGAGGTCTTCCCTGCTGGCGCAGTGGTTGAGAGTCCGCCTGCCGATGCAGGGGACACGGGTTCATGCCCCGGTCCGGGAAGATCCCACATGCCGCAGAGCGGCTGGGCCCGTGAGCCATGGCCGCTGAGCCTGCGCGTCCGGAGCCTGTGCTCCGCAACGGGAGAGGCCACAACAGTGAGAGGCCCGCGTACCGCAGGAAAAAAAAAAAAGTCAAATTGAATCAGAAATTGACCAAGGGGGGAAAGCGGGGGTGGTGGTGGTGGGATGAATCGGGAGATTGGGATTGACATATATACACTAATACATATAAAATAGAAAACTAATTAAGAACCTGCTACTAAAGAAAGAAAGAAAGAAAGAAATTGGCTTTGAAAGGGAAAAGGATATGCTAAAGATCGGGTGTATCATATCCAAAGACAAGGCAATTATCATCTACTAGGTCTTCCTAGAGGAGGAAAGGGGTGATTTACTGGCTGCAGGTTCTGTAAGAAGACACAGGTTGAAGTGCTTTCTGTCTTTCAGTCAATAAAATTATACTGAGCTGCTACCATATGCCAGGCACAGAGCCATGCCAGGTGCGGTGCTAAGGCCTGGGGACAGAAAGATGAATGAAATACTTTAAGTCCTCAGAGGAGTGCTTGGCCGCGGGAGGGAAAGCAAACAATTAAAAGCAGGAAGTGAATACCTAGACTGGATCTGAAATACTCTAAGACTTTTGCCGCTTAGAGTGTGGCCTGGGGACCAGTGGCATTGGCATTCCTGGGAGCTTATTAAAACACAGTCTCAGGCTGCACCCAGACTATGAACCAGAACCTGCATTTTAACAGGATCTCCCGGTCATTCACACATACATGAAGTTTGAGATGTGCTACTCTAGGGGGGTTCAGCTTTGGGCTGGGCTGTAAGGAAAGGCCCAGATTTTGACTATTGTATTTCTGTTGTTCAGAGCCTCTGTTTTTTGTAAAAGAAACTGTATTTCCTAAACAACCACCTGCATGACTGTATTAAACATTGTTTTCCACTCTGGGAGGTGGGAGCTGTTTATTAGCATTATTAGGTCTTCTGATCGCTGGGTGATGACTTTGGTATCAGGTGGATCAGTTAATTACAAGCTGATCCAAATCTCTTGACTGGGCTCTGAACCCTATTTCTCATATATAAGCTGAACACTAGAGACACAAAGATGAATTAAATGGCCCCTGGCCTCAAGCGTTAATTTTCTGGAAAGGGTTTGTTTTGAGTTACCATTTGGTCTAGGCAAAAACGCCCAGTCACATCCATGATGAATAAATAATTACAAATTCCTCACCACACCTGGAAAGTATGGGTAGGGTGACTATATATTCTGGCTTTCCAGGACACTCCCAATTTATTCTTATCGTCCCCAAGTAGTTATTAATAGCATCCCTTTTCATTCTCAAAAGCATTCCAGATGAATGATAAATTTTAGGGTCATCCTATCTATAGCTAAGTCACGGTCATTGAGGAATGCAATGTTACTGTTAGAGGATGCTCTGAAACTGACCAAGGGGAGGAAAAGGAATGTGGCTATTCAGCAGTGAGGTTGTCACCAACACAATGGGGACTAAGGAATAGACCAAGGCAAGTAGCTATGGTTGATGTAAATATGCTGAGGGGAACCCATGTGTTTTACACGCACACACCATAGAATATGCAATATAGTTGGGAAAAGAATGAAGAACCAAATTCATCAACATTTTAAGGGTGCATTATAGGGCTGTTAGAACATTAGAGCTTACCAAAAATCATTCAGCTCCCCACCAAGACCATAATAAGAAAAACCTTGATTGAAATTCAGGAGTCTACACACATAGCACCTTTCCAGGCTACTGATAAATCTGAACTGGCCTTCTCTTTCTTTCTTCTAGTCCAGTGAATTGAAACCCTATCAGAACCATATCCCTTTTTATAATCCATCTTTTTGCAACATTTCCAATACTATAGTGATATAGAATTCATAGATAATATAACTCACCTACAAACATAATTTTTTTTTTTTTTTTTTTGTGGTACGCAGGCCTCTTACTGTCGTGGCCTCTCCCGTTGCGGAGCACAGGCTCCGGACGTGCAGGCTCAGCGGCCATGGCTCACGGGCCCAGCCGCTCTGCGGCATGTGGGATCTTCCCGGACCGGGGCACGAACCCGCGTCCCCTGAATCGGCAGGCAGACTCTCAACCACTACACCACCAGGGAAGCCCCACAAACATAATTTTAAAAATCAAAATAGTGCCCTGATTCTCATATTGATATAAAAAAGTAATCTATGATGAAACATGTATTTCAATTATGTAAATTCTCAAATGTGATCTCATGAGTCAAATGCTTTCCAATCTTTGAAGACTCAGTGTGAATGGGATAGCAACAAACACAGAATGATAGATGTGTGCTCTGGGTAAGTTATCGTCCACTGCCTCTGCCCTCCCCCTTCATCCCCAGGAACAAACTTTTTATCTTCTTCCTTGGAAATATCCCTTTGGAGGTCTCTATTTTGCCAAGACTATTGCCCCTGCTTTAATTCAGCCTTTTGATCTTTCTCCTAATTTAATGAAATCAATTATTAACTAGTTTCTTTAAAACTAGTATGGCCCACATCCCATCTCCTTTCTCTTCCCTCATCACACAGCTTCCAGAGTCACCCCACTAATCATTCCACTCCACTTCTTAAAAAACCTTCAAAGACTATCTGATCCCAAACTCTGTGTCTACCCTCCTCTCTTGTTGCAATCATACTATTAGACATTCTGGAATATTCCTACGCTTTCTCTTCTCTGTTGCCCATACTATTTTTTTCCCTCAGTTCCTACATCCCATTTACCCATCATCTGAAACCTTCCCCTAGGAAGAATTAATCATTCAGTTCCTTCTACCCACATAATGATTTACACACACTTTGGGCACCCATCACATTGCATTATGGTTTCTTTCTTATCAATCTGGCTCCTTCCCATCATGCAGCAAACTCCCTGAAGACAGGATTTAACTTGAATCATTCATTTGTACAATCTGAAGAACAAATCAGTTGAGGCTGATTACTTGTTTGTCAAAGGAATGAGAAAACTAACAAACAAGTGAATGAATTATAAAAGATTGTCTCTTCAGTCCTGTATTGTTAAATAAATCAAGTCTGCCTATGGGGGATTTACATTCAGCACCTTTTACCAGTCTTTGCTTTGGCTGCTTTCAAAGTCCAAACACTAATAAATGAGGCCCAGAAAAAGTTAAGGAACTTGCCCAAGGTAGCCCAGCTATCAAGCAGAAAAAAAGAAAAACAAACAAACAACAACAAGTGTAAATCATACCTCTTGCTTTTTCTGATGCAACGCTTTTGCTTCCGGTAAGTGGCAAGTGAGAATAAATATCTAAAAAATATACTTTATAGAAGAGAAACTTTTCTATAAAATCCTTGTGCACTTCTTTTCTTAACGCTATACTGGAACATAAAAGATTCAGTGTGGGCTGGGGAGATGCTGTAGGACGCAGGTAGTTTAGAAGAGCAGAGGAAAAAAATCTAACAAGAGGTTTACGCTCCACTTCATTTTTGGTCCGGAGAGCAAAAGAAATGTTTTTGAGAGTCACATTAAGCAAGCATCATGTTAATAATCCAATCCATGGATCAATAAATGCTGAGGACATCTTTGCCCAGGAGCATTAATAATATCCTTTTGGCCCTGGGCCAGGGGGGAACGGTGGGCACAGTCTTCTTAGCTATCTTTTAGCTGAACTCATTGTAAATAGAGACAAGAAGCTGTGGTTCAATAGGTGGTCGGCGCTTAGCAGCTTTGCATGATGATAAATAGGAGGGGAAAATGTGAAATGGAGTAGCAGTATTCTTGAGGGGAGGCTCAGCAACTTCATATTTTCAAAATTGATCCCTCATTTGATAAACCTGTTCAACGTGATATACGCTTCCGTGGTCACCAGGCATTTCTTTACGGAACTTGTTACTTAACATAATTACAGTCTAGTTGACCATTTAGAAACATCTGCATTTGCATGTTCTCTCTGTGCTCTGCCCTACCCGTTCTGCTCCCTGCACTGTGTATTTGTTCAGCACCTATGGTTCTGGGCGCTGAGTAATGAAGTATCTTCCTAAGATCACACAGATAAGTGGCAGGATGGGGATTGGACCCCAGCTCTAAAGTAAAGCAGGGACCTGGTCCATATTTTTTCACCATCCCGTCCCTAACACACAGTAGATGCTCAACATACCTTTGCTGGGTGAATGTATGTGCCAAACAGTCTCACAGTTTTCTGCCCTGTCCCTGCCCACTCCTTCCCCATCAGTTCAGAAAACCTCTGCTCTCCTGAGGCTAAGATGATCTTTATCGACTGAAAGCAGTACCTAAAGACAGTAGGGAGAGGAGAGTGGCTATTGCTAAGGGCACTTGGAATAAAGGAAGCACCTAAGAAGGAGCAAAGGTTTCCCTCTAAATTCCTTGAAGACTTAGAGGGGCCCTGATTTCTAGTCTTCTCACTGGGAGAGTTGTCAAGCTGCTGGGAGCATCACTGTGGATACCAAGTAAAGGCAAAGCCCAGAAGTGTAGAAGGATGACATAGCGTCCCCATTTCTTACCCAATACAAAAACACTCTCTTGATTCACTGATCTCTTTTCGAAATCTCTTTGCTAACATCTGTGAAATGATGGCTAATAGATGAAGCCCTATATAAAGGCCAAGGTTAAGCTATGTTTTTTTCTTGTCATATTCATTGGTATAATTTAGTGAGCTTGGAAGCCAAGCTGATTCCAATTTAAACTCCAGATTCACTTAAAAAATGATACAAATGAATTTATTTACAAAATAGAAACAGACTCACAGACTTTGAAAACAAACTTATGATTACCAAAGGGGAAAGGTGGGGAGAGGGATAAATTAGGAGCTTGAGATTAACATATACACACAGCTATATACAAAAAAGATAATCAGCAAGGACCTGCTGTATAGCACAGGGAACTCTACTCAATATTCTGTAATAACCTGTAAGGGAAAAGAGTCTGAAAAGAATGGATATATGTATAACTGAATCACTTCGATGTACACCTGAAATGAATACAACATTGTAAATCAACTATACTTAAATATACAATAAAAATTAAATTAAATTAAAAAAAATAAACTCCAGATTCAAAGAAAACAAGCTGTGTGGCAAGGCATTTAACCTCTCTGAGCTTCAGTCCCTTTAAATCTAAAATCACCTGCTGTTGCTTGCCCCTTGTGGTCATTGCAAAGGTGGTCATACAATATAATTCAGAGATTTGGTAGAAATTTGCAAGTTCTTGGAGTCAGGCCAATTGCCAGCTCTGTGACTTTGAGCAAGCTTCTTTACTTTTCTCATCTGTAACAACTATAATAATAATACCTAGCTAATAGAATTGCTACAGATTTCATTAGATGATGTACTTAAAGAACATAGTAGAGTGTCTAATGTATGCGCTCAACACATATTTGTCCCACTCCTTTCCCATACCATCCCCTCAACTTCTGAAATCGGAGTTTATCTCGTCACTGCCCTTCACTCTGCATCTAACAATCTGAGCCATCATCATGTCTCTATGGTCCATTCCATATCTTCCATTTTCCCATGCACTACCCACTAACAACTTGACATGTTATGTCTTACTTTCCAGGTGTCCCGCCTTTAGCTCAATCACACACCTTAGTCAAACTCCCCTTTTCCACTCATGACCTTTCCTTGCCATCATACTCACCAATTCATTCCATTATGAATTAGGATGGATTCCTTACATCTCCAAAGCTCTCCCCCCATCCAAACTGAAGGTCAAATGTGTCTCTATCATTGTAAATGGGTTACAATGATCATATCTTTGAGGTCCACCATTTCCTCAAATCAAACATTATCTCAATCTCTTTTTTTTTTTTTTCCAACTTGACCTTGGGAGTAGGTAACTTTGGTACCTACCCCTTGGTACCCTTGCCCCATCCTAGAGTTCATCGATGAGTATTCAGAGGCTTGGGGCAAAAAGAATGAAAACTATGTTCTGATTTGCTCTGGAAGTCCTACATTTCCCCAAGGATTGATCAGGTCTTCTGCCTGCCCTCCCCAGTGCAAAAACAAAGGGGAGAAGAAAGTTCTCAAAGAGCTCACTGGCCCAGATTGGCAGAATGGCCCTGCTTCCCAAGTGTCCAATGTCAACATCAAGCGTCTACATTTAGTAGTGTTGGAGTTCAGGGCAGGCTGGCCCCAAATATGCCCAAGTGACATATTGATTATTTTGAATTACCTTTACTTAAGCATCAGCCAGGGCAAGAAGGACACTTAGACCCTCCTCTCTCTCTCCATGAAAGCAGGAAATAAGTTGCCCCTGAGAAAAATACCCTCCCTTCACCAAGAGGTAGAGAAACATCCTTATCACCAGAGATAAGGAATTCAGGGCTAACAGCCTATATAAACAAACCCTGTTACTTCTTTACTAATGTACTACCCCAAGCACAAACTCTATTTAGATTCTTCACTAACTAAGCACCCAAGCCGAAGCTTTTTTATCTTGTCAGCTCTTCACAAACTTATTTTTCTTTTGTCTACAAGAAGTATAAAAGCTGTCTGCTTTGGCCACTTCTTAAGTCCTATTTCTATGAGACCTCCGCACATACAAATTAAATTTGTTTTTTCCTCCAGTTAATCTGTCTTGTGTCAATTTAAGAACCCCAGACCACCGCACAGCACAGGGAGACACAGCACAGGGAGATCAGCTCGGTGCTTTGTGTCCACCTAGAGGGGTGGGATAGGGAGGGTGGGAGGGAGATGCAAGAGGGAGGGGATATGGGGACATATGTATAGGTATAGCTGATTCACTTTGTTATACAGCAGCAACTAACACACCACTGTAAAGCAATTATACTCCAATAAAGATGTTTAAAAAAAAAAAAAGAAGAACCCCAGGCGGTGGGGGAAACCCCACCTCCCAGTAGCTTTTACATTGTTGCAAAACAGAGAGGTGGTCAGGTTTGCAGAGCATGTGGGAAGAGACATGTTGTAGGAATTCTCACTTTTTAAATCTTGTCTGGCAGGAGATTTCACATGAAATTGAAGAAGCAAATCTGATGAAAATGTTGCAGAAGGTTTAGGTGTTAAATGACAGGAACCTGAACTAGATACTTGTTTTTGGCGGGGCGGGGGGGGGGTAGGGCGGGAGGGGGGAGGCTGAAAATTAGAGAAGCTATGTAGGAAGTGGCAGGCTTTAACGAACTCATGGCTGTGAAGGGAGAGATTGAAAGAGCAGCTTCTAAAACAGCCTCAGACTCAGGCCTGTGTGATTGGCACTGGAGTAATATTCCCCATGGGGACTGCAGAGTTGAAAAGAGAAGAGTGTGTTCCAGTAAAAAATTAAAATCTTGATCTTTGCCATGTTAAACATGAGGTGGTAATGAGACAGCAGGAAGCTACTTTGGTGAGCCAGCAGGAAAACAAGACTAAACGGCTGGAAAAGTGTGACATGCAGAGGTTAAAATTGACTGGTTCATTAGATAATCATACCCTTCAATTACACAGTCCTGAGCTTTACAGTTTACAAAACAGTTTCATATACATTTCTGAATCCTCGAATCAACCCTGTGAGGCTGGTACTATAGATAAGGGGACTTTTTACAGATCAGGGGACTGACATTCAGAGAGCCTCTTGCTTTAGCCAATGAACCCATGGGTAAGTGCTAGAAAAATGATTCAAGCTAAGGTGACTTTATTGCCAAGGTCAACCTGCCTTCCACAATCCCATGCTGGCACAGTTACGAAAGCTCCCTTGCTACTGTCCCCTTTGGAGATGGAATGGCCCAAGCTTTGTGGAACCATACTCCCCAGAAAACAATTTTTCAAGGATAACGTTTGCCCAGATGAAGGTCTCATGGCAGATGACCAAGAGCCTTGGTTTGCAAGCCCAGAATTCCCTCAAGGTCCTCTGGGATAACAGGTGTAAGAATCACTGGGGTTTTTCCCCAATGTCAATTCCCCTCCCCTTGTTGGCAAACCCAGACTTCACTCAGGAAAGGGTGACCCTTATTAAATTCTGATTGTTCTAGACTAATTGACGGGATCCAGTTGCTTTTACCTGTGATTGGAATTTGGGCAAGGGAGGGAGGTGGTAAGGGGTCTGACCCATGTCCTAGGAGGCACATGTGGAATCTTCAGAATGGGTTTCTTTTTTTTAAAAAAGGAGATAAGGAAGGGATGCTCCCCTTTCACTCTGAGGGAGATGCTATGTCTGAATGTGTTGCTAGAACTGCTTTAATCATCTTATGTCCATAAGTGTAACGCCATCACAATAAAGATGTCAGAACCAAGGAGAGATGGAAAACAACTTGAGGACTTGATGGTATTTTGAAACTTCTGCCTTGAAAAGTCCTGAAGACTTTCCTACCTCTTGACTTACCAGCAGGTGAAATAATACATTCCCATTATTTAAGATCATTTGAGTTGGGGTTCTGTTTCTTGCAGATGATAACTTCCTAACTGATAACATCAGCTTGAGTCTTTATTTTTGCAAATTAATTCCCATATTTTTGGCAAAGTGAATGACCCAGATGAGGAGTTTCCCTCACAAACTTTTCCTAGGAACCATAATTTCAACTGTTCCTTCAATAAAATCAAATGTAGATATTTTTGTCAGCAAATGACCACACAGATATGGAAGTAACTGGGTTACTGCCTCTTTTTTTTAAGCAAAGTACAACTCTGAAAGCAGGTTTCTATTTCTCATGATTTCATTACCTTCATGAACATACATGCCAAGCTAAGAATATATGCACACACTCATGGATTTGTAGAAACAGCAGAATTTTACAACCTCCTCTGTGAATGACTGTGATGTAAAATATTGTCCTAGGAGAACCCAATTTTTCTTTATTTCTTCATTCCTAACTCTTCGTCACTTTCTCCGTTAGCAAATGTTAACGAATCTAGGACTCTGAGTACATATAGTGCTGTCGTGGGAAAAACCAATGGGCTATGGGTTGCTGAGAAACAGGCCTGAAATAAATGGCTGCACTTCTCCCAGGGGGCCTTAGGAAAAGAATTTCACCCCAAGAAAGTGCTTATACATTATAAGTGCCCTTACAGAGTCCAAAGGTTCCAAATTCTTCATTTTATTTAATAAACAGCAGATTGTCTCTATTCAGACCTGCTAAGATAATGTTAAACTGCATAAAGGGAAAAAAAAATAGAAAGAAAATCTTATTCTATGCATTGTCCAAGTGACTTCTGGTGAAGTTTAAATAATAGCTGATGGCTATTTATACTAATTCCATTGTTAAATCTAATAATGTGCCAATTTTATATTGTATAGATTCACTTGTATTAAATGTAAACAGTGCCTGATGAGTGATGTGAATGCATCAGCGTGGTGTAAATGATATTCATTATATAGGAACCGCCAGCTCTGCTCTAGGACCCTTATGATAATGAGATGTTGCTTTCCCTGAAGCTTTCCCAGTGAGTAACCATTTTTAATAAATAAAATAAAATATGGATCCCTAGAAGACTTCATAGTTCTTTCATTGAGAGGAATATTTTTTAAAAGTAATGCATGTATCTCAAAAGTAGTCCTTCCTATTGCTTAATCTAGAAGCTATTTCTGACCTGTTCTTTGGAGATTTTTTTTCATTACACCTGCCCATCATGGTCCTTTTAATGGATAAAGTTGGAGGCTGAATAGCTAGATTATATTGTTACGATTTCTCAGCTGCTGGATTTCCCTTGTTGGTTTGAAAGAAAAAAAAACTTTATTTCATTTGAAATGTATAAATGATGCCAAATTCCTATTTGAAGTTGTTAGACTGTGATTACCAGTAGAACTATAACCTTAACTTATGCAAATCACCGGAGTTCATGGTAAGTCTGACATTTACAGAATTAATGAACTAAATAATTAAGTGACCTAGTAAGTGAATTGGTAAACCAGAACTATTAATCTTTTAATGAATTCTTTACTATCACTTAAATAATAAATTTTTGCATAATTTTAAAGGATTACAGTAAAGAAGCATTAGAATAGGAAACCCATTACGTGAAGGAACGTTACTTTTATAAATCCGTCATTATGTCTCTTTTTATTGAATTCATTTCTATTCAGGTTTAGAAAAGTGGCATTTCCTATATTGGTGACTAACAGTCCCCGACTTCGAAGTTTTTTTTTTCTCCCTCACTGAGACAGAGGGTTTAGGATCATTTACTGCTTCAAAAAACCACAGCTTAAAATGAATAATTAGCATACAACTATAATTTCAGAAACCCCCTATTTGATGGTGTGCATCACATGTGTTTCAGAACTTCTAAGCTCTTGTAGGTTAACTAGCACATAAAACTAGGCCTTTGCACTGGTTATCTTCAAAAAGCATTCCTCTATTCTTCAAAAATGACTAACTTTACCTTTCTCTTCAAACGCCCTTTTTGAAAAATCAGATCACAGCTATTAAAAGAACTGAACTGGACTAAACATAACCAAAATTTAGAACACTGAAATGTCCAGGGTTATATCAGTCAATAATGAGAGAGAAGTAAAAAGATTAGATTGGGTCTTCAGTTTCCATACTAACTGCTTGTAAAAGACCGCCTTCAGTAGGATGAGGGATTATTGAATAATAAGTATTCAATACCTTTCACGGGAAGGAAGAAAATTCAAATGCTTAAATAAAAAGAAATGATAGAAAAAGTGATGGCAACAGTGGTTTTCTCAACTCACAAGACAGAAGGTGATGATTGCTTCAATCAAGCAACGAATGTTTATTAAACTATCATGTACTTGACACTGTCCTAGGCACGTGGGACATACAGAAGCAAAAGAAGATGCAGTCCACAAACTTCAAGAGATTAAGTAAACAGACTCAATAGTACATACCACCTAACATCAAGCTACGTAGACTAATTCATAATAGCCTCAACTATTACACACAAAAGCTATAGTGACATGTATTCTGCATCCTGAGGCTTTTTAAAGCTGGAGAGATCAACTTGAGTAGTTTTAGTCTAAACATTTTCTAAGCATCTGTGAACCTCTATTTCTGGCAATATAACCAGCTACATAGCCTAAAAATCTTCCTAAGAGAACACCTAGAAATGCTGCGCAAAATACAGTAATATTTTTTTTAATGCAGAGCTGAGCTTGCAATAAATTAATGGAAACTCCCAGGGTCCCAAGATGAGGGAGAATTTCTAACCAGAGTGACAAATGGAAGTTGACTCAAGGGCTACTTTTGAGGACCTGCCATTTCTGATCACCAAGTGCCTCATAAGGATAGGACAATGCCTTAGGTCTTCACACAGCGTAGGGAGTTAGAACTGAGATCCCCATGCAAAGTTGGGCCCTTCAAGGGGCTAGAAAGTCAGTGAAACTGGGGACTAAGAAAAAAATCCTTCCATTGGCAAATGGAGATGAGGCCTGAGTCCTGGGTAAAGTCTTCGGAGAATTTGTTAATTTAGGCCTGCTTTTACTTGGATTTGGGGATCAAATTGAAAAAAGATGTTATGCCATCAAACTCAGGCCAACAGCCATGTCTAAAAATGACCTTAGTTCACTTAACCAATTGAAATGTTTATTTCAAAGAAACAACTGGTAATTTGGCATGTAGATTTTAAAAAAAAAACAACTCAAACATTTAAAAAAAAATATTTTTCTCTGGCTGCATTTATAACTTTTTTTTTTCTTTGCTAGAATCAAATGAGATATTCCTGTGCAGTTTGTGGCCTGGTGCCTCATCTGTAGTGAGTAATCAACGGATATTAACTTATTAGCTAGTCTTATTGTTTCCTTATTCTTCCGCTTTTTTTTTTTTTTTTTGGCCTCACACCGTGGCATGTGGGATCTTAGTTCCTCGACCAAGGATCAAACCCACACCCCCTACACCGGAAGTGCAGAGTCTTAGCCACTGGACCACCAGGGAAGTCCCCCATCTAGCTGCATTTAAAACAGCCCACAGGACTTAAATCTTTGCCTTACTTCTTGGGTTTGTTACTTACTGAGTTAGTGGTAGGTTGCGCCGGAAGGCAAATGACAGGACAACCCTTTGGAAAGGGAATTAAGGGCCAGGTAAAGGTACCTTCCTGAGGCTACAGCTCTCAAGCTTCATCATCTTCAGATTTTTGCCCTTCAGCACCCAACTTCGTCAGGTCCAAGGCCTGTGACCATTAAATGTGTTCTTGCCCTTCAGATTGCTCTTACTGTTTCTGCGAACACGTGAGAGAAAGAAAAAAATGACAACACCTAAGCTTAGTGCTATGCACAGAAAAAACACACAACGCACACTAATTAACTGTTGTCATAAACTACTCTCTCTCCAGGTCTAAAGAAAAGTCAGGCCCGCTAATACGTGGATCCCGAAGAAGAAGGTACACAAAGTATGATCAGGCAAAGCAGCTGACAGCCTTCCGGGAATAGTGCTCCCGAGTGGATCTTGTCCTGCTGTGGCCAGTATGAACTAGACACTCCATAAAGCTTTGTGAATTCAAAGGGTTTTTCTAGAATATGGCAAACTACTTATTCCACAGAATATAATCTACTAAACACCGTACCGAAAAGTCAATGCACGCCCCACTGTTAAACTCAGGGTAGGTGAAGAAACCTCTGTAAAACACAGCTTCAGGCTAGGGAGATGTCAGAGTGGGTTTCAGCTTTCTCCAGAGGAATTTCACCTTCTCACATGGTGTTCAGTGGAGCTAAAACTTGAAAAACACCCTGTGGTGTCATGTTTTTCCATCGAGTCCTTTCTTCTCACATATTTTACTCACATTAGGAAACTTCTCAAAGACTCTCAGTTTCACTTAATTTAGTCATTTACTTCAAGTTCACTGAGGAACGAGTATTTGTAAGTCACAGTATCATAGTAGCTACAGATTTCTTCAGACTTCCTAACCCTTTGTCCAGGCACAAACTTTACAGGGAGTACAATCCAGTTGCTTTGAATGACGGTTGTGCCAGTGGGCATGAAGGTCACCTGACAGAGTCCACATAGCCATGCAAAACTTCGGGCCACACTTATCCTCGCAGATATTGCAGGAAGAGCCGTACAAAAAGTATTAACACCAGGAAGACCACAAATTTGAGAAAAAATACCCTTAGAAAATCCCAATCCCATATTTAAAATATAGTGTTTGCCAAAAAACACGTGGAAGTGATCAAACAGATCAAGTATGTTAGCACAAGTGTGTGTGCATGCTTAGCAAATGTTTACTTTCAACGATTTTGACAGGCCAGGAGAGGAAAAAAAAAATCTGTCAAGTCATTTTTAAGATTTAATTTTTAAACTACCTTTGGATGGCTTTTTAAAAAAACCGACGTACCTATCCTAAAGTTCAAATCGGTTGTCATCTAAGTGTGATGTCATCAACACAATGTTGCTTCTGATGTTTTAGGACTTCAACTGGAGTTGTAGTTACACCAACGAAAGGAAGATCAAAAAGGAGGAACCTGAGGAACAGTCCTGTGAAAAGAATCCTTGGCATAGACCACATCTATTCGTGGGCAGAGCATTTGACCACAGTCTAGGAACTGTCTTTATGATTAATTCCCATCTCTACTGCTGAATCGATGATGCAGTGATCTGCATTGGTTATTAAGGTGACTGAAATAACTGGATCAGACATGGCTTACCAGTGCAAATTGGCTAATTCATCAACACATAAAGATATCAGGAGAAATGTTCGTGATTGTCACATATCACCAGGAAAGGAATTACCCCGTACTTATTAAATCTGCTAGGCCTATTTTTACTGACACCTATTGTATTTTTTTTTTTTTTTTTTTTTTGCAGTACGTGGGCCTCTCACTGTGTGGCCTCTCCCGTTGCAGAGCGCAGGCTCTGGATGCGCAGGTTCAGCGGCCATGGCTCACGGGCCCAGCCGCTCCGCGGCATGTGGGATCCTCCCGGACCGGGGCACGAACCCGTGTCCCCTGCATCGGCAGGCGGACTCTCAACCACTGCGCCACCAGGGAAGCCCACCTATTGTATTTTTAAAATAAACATTTTACCTTAGAACAATAGACATGATATCCTCCACAATAGTAAAAACCTGGATTTAATCCTGACTCTTTTAGGTGAAAATCAAAAAGCTGGCCTTTGGGTGGCTGAATTATCTCTCAGAAAACTCACTGGGGTGATCTACTCTTTAAGTATGACCTGCTAGTCAGTTACTAGAAGGTTGCAACTTTTGGTCACTCTAAAACAAAGCAAACTCTAATTGAAACGGACATCCATGATCAAATTCTTGAGATCATGAGCCTAATGTAAAGCAAAATTAACTTGGAAAGACCTGCTTGTACTTCTATCCATTTCTAATAAAAACTTCCAGTGCTTAATATTATTCTTCACCCAGGTAAATGAGAAATGTTAATTTAGACATTAAAATAAGATTGGGTCCCAACATGATTATCAGAAAGCTAAGTTCTCAGCCTAAAGAAAAATTACTGAGAAAAAGAGATTGCAGCAATGAGGATTTAGGCATTTCATCCCATTCTGTGCTAGTTTAAGGTACATGTGTGTCTGTAAAGTGTATATCTCTTTTATTCTGATATGTAATTTAAAAAGAAGAAAAAAATGCTGGGGAACTATGATAATTTAACAAATTCAAAATTAACCAAAAAAGCCACAAAAGCTTTCTAGTTGGTGGCTGGGTAAATGCAGAGATTTGGGTTTTGAAGACACAAGTCCCCTGGGAATTAGCATGATCTGAGGTGATGAATGCATGGGAATTCTTCTCCAAAGCATTCAGCACCTAGTCATGTGCTTCCACTTTGTAAGGCATCTCTCATTCTCCAATTCTCCACATCACACAAGTCTCAAGGTTTACTGTAAGGAAATACTTACATAGATAAATGAAAAAAATTGACACAGTGATAAATTAAGAGATTCCAATGAGCACTGTTTGGGGAAGAGGTACTAATACACGTTTCACTTGTTTTTGAAAAGCAAATATAGTATGATTCAAAATTACTTCCAACAGGGCTTCCCTGGTGGCGCAGTGGTTGAGAGTCCGCCTGCCAATGCAGGGGATGTGGGTTCGTGCCCCGGTCCGGGAAGATCCCACATGCCACGGAGCGGCTGGGCCCGTGAGCCATGGCCGCTGACCCTGCACGTCCGGAGCCTGTGCTCCACAACGGGAGACGCCACAACAGTGAGAGGCCCGCGTACCGCAAAAAAAAAAAAAAAAAAAATTACTCCAGACAGCAGCCAACTGCCAACTATTTAGATTGGCTCAGTTCAGCACATGCTGGTACTCCTCACCCTGCTCATGTCTTCAACAAGAAGCTCTTCAGATTGGCAGCAAGGGAGTATTTCTTTTGAACGTTTAAGTAATGTGTAAAGATAGAAAAAAGATTATAAATACTAATAATTAAAAAGTAAATGAATAATACCCAAAGCAGAATATTTGAAAAGGCATGGTAGATTTTTACATTCTCAGAAAGTGGCAGCCAGATGTGTTAAGCTCCTTTCAATATTCGCAGCTGTTGCTAGTATTAACAGTGGGAAGTACACAGTTGAGGGGAAGTATCAGGAAAATTCTAGTTCAAAAAAATTGCCACAACTAACAGAAAAAACAAATTGCTTGATTATTACAGAATGTATTCTTCACTTCTCCATTTCAGGGTTTAGTTCTAGACAGAAACTTAAACAAAGGAAACCATGAGGAAAATGGACAGGAAGGGGCGTGGAGGGAGGAAATCAACACTACTTCAAAAAAAAAGGTATATTACAATTTAGAAACACTGTCAATTATTATAATTTAACACTTGAGCTGTGAGTGGGGACAGCAGTATAAATACACTATTCTAAAGATAGTAGCAAAGAAACAGTCTTTAACTGCCCATTTATTTATTTGTTCGTTTTGTTTGTTTGTTTATTTATGGCTGCATTGGGTCCTCGTTGCTGCGCGCGGGCTTTCTCTAGTTGCGGCGAGCGGGGACTACTCTTCGTTGTGGTGTGTGGACTTCTCAT
The DNA here is from genome assembly GCF_937001465.1 of Orcinus orca. Lineage (NCBI taxonomy): Eukaryota > Metazoa > Chordata > Mammalia > Artiodactyla > Delphinidae > Orcinus > Orcinus orca. Next base: position 34,563,495 of record NC_064567.1, read on the forward strand.
TGCGGTGGCTTCTCTTGTTGTGGAGCACGGGCTCTAGGCGTGCGGGCTTCAGTAGTTGTGGCTCGCCGGCCCTAGAGCACAAGCTCAGTAGTTGTGGCGCGCAGGCTTAGTTGCTCCACAGCACGTGGGATCTTCCCGGACCAGGGCTCGAACCCATGTCTCTTGCATTGGCAGGTGGATTCTTAACCACTGCACTACCAGGGAAGCCCAATCACTATCTCTTAAGACCAATAAATTATGAAATCCTACAGGTTCTGCTGATTACTTTACCAATAACAACGATAAAAATAAATATCTCCTCTAAGTGTTTCTATACACTGAATATTTTTTATTTTTATCTCATAGTTGAAAATGCTCTGTTGATTTAGCGACGTATCTAATCCTTTAACCAAAATCTATATGCAATCTGATTTAAAATAATAAGACCAAATTAGGAACTGAAACGTTTAACCTTCAAAACTCCACTGAGCGTGATGACTGTGTGAGGTAAGTTTGATTTATGAGCTTCCTTCCTAGAGATGTCACAGATTCTTGCTTGGGAGGTTCTGGGACAGTTGCTTCTCTAACTAGTCAGCTTCTAGAGTGTTTCTGAACAACAACCATTCCTACCAACGAAGAACCTTCACTGTTAGCTGACTTACAACTTTAATTACCTTTAAAAGTCAGGAAAACAACATATGAATGTTCACATCTTATTAAATGACTCCCCAGATGTAAGGCTTTTAATCTCTTTAGAAGGAGGCTGACTTCATTGCCATGAAGAATTTTTATTCAGGTGAAGGCATGACCTGCATAAAAATTTCCCTTTGCCCTTTTGGCTACCCAATAAATATCCTAAGGATGGGAGTAAGGATAAATTAAGCAAATCAAATCTAGAATGACTGAAAAGACCTGCTGCCGTAAATAATTAGAAAAAGAGACACATGGCGGGGACCAACAAGTGAAGCTATGAAGGTCAGACAGAAGAAACACCTTGGATTTCATAGAAAACAATCTTAAACGGGAGTCTGATTTCTCAGTATGTGTTCTGGCTAAAGTCATGAGGCATCCATTCATTTGTCTTTTTTTTTTTTTTTTTTAACATCTTTATTGGAGCATAATTGCTTTACAGTGTTGTGTTAGTTTCTGCTGTATAACAAAGTGAATCAGCTATATGTATACATATATCCCCATATCCCCTCCCTCTTGAGTTTCCTCCCACCCTCCCTATACCACCCCTCTAGTTATTCTAGAAAAATATTTCCTTCACTTACCAAGTACCAGGTACTGTCTATATAAAATAAATAAGACCCTTGAGGCACACACAAACTCATGAGTGATAAGGACAGATAAAAAGATAATGAGACCTGGGAAGGTTGGTGATAAGAGAGGGGCACAGGGGATTACGTAGGCAGAGGAGCAGCATCTAACCTAGTTTATGGATGAGGGGAAAGGGGTCTGAAAGATTGCTGGTGGAATTACTGAAAGGTGAGTGAAATTAACCAGGTAGGAGAAGAACAGAGGAAAAGACTGCTTATGTGTATTAGGGAAAGGTGGAGAGAGGAGAAGCAATACGTAAACATTTCCATGTTGCTGGGATGTGATGTTAGTGGCCAGTGAAAACTGTACCCTGAAAGCGTTGGAAAGCCAAGGATTAGCATTTTAACAAGGAAATAAGACCTTCAGTCTTTTAGAAAATACTCTGGCTGCTGTGGGGAGGATGAGTTGGAAACAGAGACCAGAATCCTGATACAGAATGGAATGAAAAGCATGCATTCCAGAGCCAGCAGAGTACTGAACTGAGTAGCTGGGGGCTGAGATGTTAAAGGGGTAGACCAGATGGTCAGGGAGCTAATGGCAGGTTTGAAGGGGGCCTCAGAAAGCCTTGGTGATGATAATGTGGAAGGATGATCTTTCTTGCCAAACTCAAGTGGAATGAGTATTCCACTTCATTCACTCACAGGTGCCCTGTGGTTTGAATCACATTCATTTTTTTTCTAGTATCTCCCCCCACATCTTAGAACTGGAGCACTTTCCTTTTAACCCAGGAAGCCACGGTCTGTCCTGAACACACTTCCATCTTGACAGGAAAGGGTCCCCATTTCTCCCCAGAATGAATCCAAATCTCATCCTCAGAGATAATTTCCTCACATCTCCCTTCTCCTCCCCACTGGGGTTCCTTATAAAAGACTTTTTGACCTGGACAATTCTCTCCAAACTCCCCAGTGTCATTGTAATTTCTCATTAAGCATCTCCATTCCTATGAGAGTTGTAGCTGGAGTTACCTAGGTCAGCCTGGCTTCAGGGTTGAAGTTCTCCCTGCACTGCTCTTTTGAGGAAGGTCCAGAACCAGATCTATACTTGAGAGAGCAGCCCCCCAAATCACAAGACTTACTGATATCACTGCATTCCTCAACTTGACCCTTGGCCCGGAATTTCTTCCAGTGCCCAGAGGAGTCAAAACAAATTTGTAACATCTGAGATTGAGATACAAGTTACAGAGTGTCAGGTATTGTGCTCAATGCTTTAAATATACTTTTTTCTTTTTTTACCTTTCTAGTATTTCCATGAGTTACGTACTGTCTGAGGTTTAGAAATGTTATGTAACTTGCCCAGAGTCATGGAGGAGGACTTATAGTGCTTCTCCTTCATCTCCTGTAATTATCCTCTTTATTGAGAAAACAGCTAATCCTACATATGCATTTCTCCTACTATCCCATTCAGATTTTAGTTGTGTTAACCTAGCAGTTAGTTAAATCAAATACAATTCAATAGTTTACTCCCCTTTTCACTCATCTATTTATTCAACCAACTTTCAGGGCACACTTTCTATTTTGTGCTAGGTGTGAGAATTCAGAGATGAATATCAACCCCTGCTATAAAGGAGCTCCCAGTTTTCCCACTGTGAATGAAGATGCCCCCACGAGCATAATGAACTATAACTTCCAAACCCCAGCATTACATGTGGAGACTTCTATACATGGGTTCGATTGGAATTTGGATAATAGCACGTCTGAGTCCCCTTTCTCCACCTTTTCAAGCATCTACCTTCTAATACTTTAATCTCTTCTTTTACCTCTGGCTTAGCCAAAATATCCAGTAATCTGGTTGTACTGATGGCTTAATATTCAGTTAGGGGATGACACCCAAGAGGTTTGACTAAATATTTGACTTAACTGATCATACCTAACCCTTAGGAAAATATCCAAGAGTCCAGAGGAAATTCCAGAAGAATCTAATTTCATTGGTTGTATGCAACCAGTACATGAAATTTCTATAAAGAAATTATTATTTCCCTCCTAGGATGTTGAAGCCTCCTCTGTACACATTTATTTTTGAGTAGAAGCCCACCATCAGAGTCCCAGCTATGTTCTTTACAGAGCTATGATATATTGAAGGTTTTCAACAAATGCTACTGTTGTTAAATATTAATGATATGAGCAATAATGACAAACAGTTATGACTATCCATGCTGCCTGAGGAGAATAAACTATGCGGAATAGCCAAGAAAGTAATTATAAGTGTGTAGTTTACTTTAAATGAATTTATTCATGTTGTCATGTATTTGCTTTGCTTGTGTTTGCACACTGCAGCAGGCTATAGTCCCAATGTTCAATACTAATAATAATAAAAAAAATACAATTCAGCCTTTCACTGATCTGCAGAGAAGGTGAGAGAAATGTCTGGGAGAATCAGAGATGGGCAATTAGTACAGAGAAAATAAAAACTGTTCCTAGGCGGGGAAATGTACCTGCTAGACAACAACATTTACACAGCTTCACTCCACTTCCATCTGTACAGACACTGCCATGAGGCTCAGAGAACAGCCAGATCCCCAAGTGTTTCAGATTTAGCTGTTAGACCTACCACATTGTTGTATGCACCCCAAATCCTCTTTTCAAATACCTCCACAGAGTACCGACTCTCCTCTTTCAAAGGAGGCATTACGTAGTCGGAAATTAAGAGTGAAGGAAAATGGGAAAATAAATAATTTCCAAAATAAGCTTATATGTTTTTCTGAAATTAATAAGAATTGGCAGACACTGCTAATTGCATGTCCATTATCCCCTTATTCCTTCTTTATTCACATAACACTGGTGGGTGGTGGGAGAGAGGAGGGCAGAAGTGCACTCACTTAAAATACTCTACCAGATTTCCTTTCCTCTAGGGATGGCTACTCTGACATAGTTATGGCCAGCGACATGTAAGAAAACTTCTGTTAGGGATTTCTGGGAGAGTTTTTGCTTTACCAATACAAGCACTGACCCTTTCTTCTCCTTGTTTTTTCTTTCTGCCCGAATGCAGAGATAAGGCTGAAGATGTAGCAGCCTTCTTGTGCCCATGAGGCAACCAACTTGAGAATGAAAGCTGCATGCTAAATCTAGGGGAGCAGAAAGACAGGGCACTGGGTATTTGATGACATCAGGCTTCTTGCTAAGGGAGAAAAATAAATTCCTATTTGGTTAAACTGATGTTATTGAGTTTCTATAACATATAGCTGAATCCCAGAAAACGCAGAGGATAAAACAAAAATAAAACAGAAACAAAACATCTGTGTGTCCACAGTGAAACTGCCTCCAACAACTCTGCCATGTGTGGTTCAAATAACCTTCAGGAATATTTTAACTGTGCTCACTGAAGATTTTTTTTTTGGGGGGGTGCGTGGTCATTATTGTCCTGATCTCTGTCTTCTAATCAGGGTAGAGAAGCCATATGTGGCCACATAAATAGCACAATGTGCTTTAGTTGAGAAACTGAGCCTACATGGAGATCTCGACCTGCTCACACCCAGGAATGGCAGGTCAAATTCTGGGCAGGTGGGTAGAGAGGGCTGAAGAAGTGAGCATCCTTCTTCACACGTGAGGTGCCTGGGGCGCCTTCACTGTCCCTCAGGGAGTAATTAGTCCCTCCCTGGTAGCTGAGCAGGAGTGGAGTGAGGGCAACTGCTCTTCTGAGTCCTCTGGCAGAGGACGGGGTAGGGGTGTTGGTTGTTGCTGCAGGTGCCTTTCTGGAAGCACTCAGCTGAAGAACATCCTACAAAAATAATTCCTGACTCCTGTCACCCAAAGCATCCAGGGCTAGGAAACCTGAAAAGAGGTGGACATAAAGCCTCCAATGATGGCATCTGAAATGGATGAGGCCGCTTCCCTGGTGGTACAGTGGTTAAGAATCCGCCTGCCAATGCAAGGGACACGGTTTGAGCCCTAGTCCGGGAAGATCCCACATGCCGCGGAGCAACTAAGCCCATGCGCCACGCCTACTGAGCCTGCGCCCTAGAGCCCATGAGCCACAACTACTGAGCCTGCGGACCACAACTACTGAAGCCTGCATGCCTAGAGCCCGTGCTCCCCAGCAAGAGAAGCCACCGCAATGAGAAGCCCGTGCACCTCAACAAAGAGTAGCCCCTGCTCGCCACAACTAGAGAAAGCCCACGCACAGCAACAAAGACCCAACACAGCCAAAAATAAATTAATTAATTAAAAAAAAAAAAAAACAGCATGTGGAAAACCTCTCTCTGTAATCCAAAGGTGGTCTCCTTTGATAGGTCAGCTACAATGGACCAAGGGAGAATGTGGTTCATTTGGTGCAAAGTGTCACTGCAATTTAAACACAACTTCGTGCACATGGTTTCCTCATAGCAGCAAGGTGCAGCACAAGTATTCTAAGGAAAGGCCATGCAAGCTATTGGCTGCTGAAGTAATGTTAGGAACACTCAGGCACACGGACTGTCAGAGGGCTCGAATGATGCTGCAGATGGTAGCGCTGTTGAGTCCCAGGACTGCACACTCACATGCCCACAGGGTAGATGCCCACCATGAAGCTGCTAGTCATTTTCTTAAAATACGGTCCTTTTAATCTGTCTTTTCTGTCCAACTTTTATTAGACTCTTAAGTACACACAAAAATATTTTCCCACTACATGAATAACAGTGCAAGTAAGATGACAAGTGGTAACTACTATGTGACCTCCGTAATGGGTGGGGGGCGGGGGCATAAAGGACTAGCGGAGACTGTAGCGAACTGGATGGTTCTCACCCCAACTAAAGGTCACTGGCCCTATACAGCTCTGGTTGATTGCTACCATGCTGGCCCAGTATGGTGAGATATTCAAGTTCTTTCAAGGAAAGCCAGCAATTTTTAAAGAAATCTTCACATTTTTAAAACATATTTTTGGTTAGACAAAGCATGTCTGTGGGTTGGATCCAACACGTGGACTGCCAACTGGAGACTTCATATTTAAAAAATCTAAATATGTTAATAATTACAATGAATGCTTATGACAGAAAAAGTTCATCTTTCCATCTCAATCTTTGTTTCCTCCTTTCCTGGTTCCTTGCCCATCTCTAAGGTTCTTATCATTTCTTTTGTCCTTTTTCTCCTCCTCAACTAGGCTTTATTCATCAGTAGGATTGAAGTATTACCTGCCCTCATATTACTTATATCTAAAAAGGCTCATACAATTAAAAAACAAACAAACAAACAAACAGTTCTGCAAGAACCAAGGAAGGACTCTATAGGCAGAATTTTAGAGGAGAGATTTGGATGGCGTGGCTTAGTACAGCACATCTCATATCACACAATAGATCTTTAGCAAATCCTGCTGGTGTTTTATCATGTGAGAGTCACACATTCCTGTTTTCATATCCAAACACAGCCACACATATTTATACACACCTGTAATAACTGTGATTGCCCAAAAAAGCAACATAAAAGATAAACTGACACCCCTAAAAGTGGCAGATAAGACTCAGAGAATATCAACTAGCTGACATATTTTATGTTTGTTTCCTGGGTTGGGTTTCAGTTCGGTTTGAATCCGCAGGAAATGTTATGATGGAAAATTCCACAACTGGCCCACAACTTACATTCCAACTTGGATCCAAGAAACAATTTCAGCAAATCAAATAGGAAATCTAATATGAAATTTTTTGGCTATATCTTCACACAAAAATAATAATAATAAAATTTTACAGTAGTGTGTTTCTTTAGAGTTTGCAAAGCACTTTCATATCCACAATCTCATTTGATCCACCAGGCTAGTAGAAGTACATAAAATAGTTTGTGAATATAAACAAGTCCCTTAACACAAAACACGGACAGAGGCATGATTTTTTAAATTACCTTGTAAAAATCTGTCAGAAGCAATGCACATTAATTCTAGAAATTAGCCCAGTACCCATGGGAATTAAGTATATGATAAAGGAGGCATACTAAATAAGCAGAGTATGGTAGTTTTAAAGATATGTCCACAAATTCTTTGATGCTCTTCCTTTCAAGAGATGGAGCTTAACTCTCCTGCCCTTGAGTTAGGATTGGACTTAGTCACTTCTAATAAATAGAATATTGCAGAAGTGATCATATGTCACTTCTAAGACTACAAAACGAACAACCTCCCTTTGTCTTGGGTGCTCTCTTTCTGTCTTGGATCGCTCACTCTGGGGAAGCCAGATGCCATATCATGAGGACACTCATGTACCCTATGGAGAGGATCACATGACGAGGAACAGGGACCTCCAGACAATAGCCAGTGAGAAACTAAAGCCCGCCAACAACCTAGGGAATGATCTTGGAAGCAAATCTTTGAGCCTCCAAATGACTGCACTCCTAGCCAATAGCTGAACTATAACTTTAACACCAACCCTAAGTCAGAGCCACCCAGAAAAGTCACTCTCATATTCCTGACCATCAGAAACTATATATCACAATAAATGTTGATGTTTCAATCTGATAAGATTTGGGCATATTGTTACGTAACGACAGATAATATGGAGTAATAACTGATGGGAACTCATCTGGAAAAGATAAACTTGTACACATACTTTATACTGTTGAGCAGGATAAATTCTAAATGGATCAAAGATTTAAATGTAAAATATGAAATGTTCTAAATTATTACCAAAAAACATGCGCTGATTCCTTTAAACAAATTTTCTCCACCTCACCACTAGTAACATTTCAGGCTGGATAATTCCTTACTGTAGGATTCTTTCCCGTGCGTTGTAGGATATATAACAGCATCCCTGGCCTCTACCCTCCAGATACCTGGAAACCCTATCTTCCCATTTGTGACAATCAAAAATGTCTTTAGACACTAGAGTCAGAGGAGGGTAGGGGCTTTCTGATCATGGTAACACACACACACAGAATCCTATGCAAAGTCAGTGGACAAGTGACAAGCTGCAGGAAAAATAATACTTGCAACTCGTATCACAGGCAAATGACTAACAATCCAAAAGAAAAATAGGCAAGAGATCAGAACAGATAATTCTTAGAAAAAGAAATACAAATGGCCCTTAAACATATGAAGTGATTCTCAACCTCATTCAGAATAAGAGAAATTCAATCAAAACTAAACTATTTTTTTTAAACGTGTAAATTGGCAAAAAAAAAAAAAAACACACCCAAGTTTGACCACACACTGTCTGATCATTGCTGGGAAGATGAGAGCCAGACTCTCCTACAGCGCTGGTGGGAGTACTAAATGGTTCAACTCCTAGCGAGTACAATTTAGTACTATCTTCCAAAATTACAAATATATTTATCCTTGGATCCAGTCGTTCTGTTTCTAGTTTAGCTTACAGATATGCCTATTCTCACCTTCTATCCTGAAGACAGAACTGCGTCTGGCACACGGCTGCCCAGCTTGACGCTGCATTTCCCATCCTCCTTTGCAGCTAGTGGTAGCTATGTCACTAAGTCTTGGCCAGTGGAACATGATGGGATGAGATGTTTGCCACTTTTTGGTCTGGGTCCTCACATGCTGGGCATGTGCTTCTCCATGATCTCTCTTTTCCTTCCTGTAACCTGAAAGATGGATGTGTGTCCATGATCCAATTTCAATCATGCAGACTCAGACCTTGAGAAAAGTAGGAGGAATGAGATGGAAGGAACCTGGCCCCCTGTAATATACTGTTTGTGTCCCCTCAAAATCCATATGTTGAAATCCTAACCTGCAATGTGATGGTAGTATAAGGTAGGACCTTTGAGAGGTGATTAGGTCATAAGGGTGGAAACTTCCTTAATGGGATTAGTACCCATATAAAAGATGCCCCAGGGCTTCCCTGGTGGCGCAGTGGTTGAGAGTCCGCCTGCTGATGCAGGGGACACAGGTTCATGCCCCGGTCCAGGAAGATCCCACATGCCGCAGAGCGGCTGGGCCCATGAGCCATGGCCGCTGAGCCTGCGCGTCCGGAGCCTGTGCTCCGCAACAGGAGAGACCACAACAGTGAGAGGCCCGCGTACCGCAAAAAAAAACACAAAGATGCCCCAGAGAGCACTCTTGCCCTCTCTGCCATGTGAGAACACACAAGGCAACAGCTGTCTGTAAACCAGGAAGCAGGCTCCCAACAGACACTGAATCTGCCTGTGCCTAATTTTGAACTCAGCCTTCAGACTGTGAGAAGTAAGTCTCTGTTTTTCAATCCACCCTGTCTATGGTAGCTTATTATAGCCACCCAAAGGGACTTAGATACCCATGAATGATCACAAGAAACAAGTCCACCATCCCTGGACTCACCATACCCCACACCTCGGGACAATTACCTGAAGGAAATAACCTTAAGCCATTATACATCTGGATCTTTTTCTTAGGGTACCTTAGCCTTTATCCTACTATACACCTGTGCACATATGAAATGACATATGGACAAGATTATTCATCTTGGCATTGTTTTGACACTGTAAAAGATTGGAAAGAGCCCAAATTTCCATCAATAGAGGGGTGGTTAAATAAGCTACAGCATATCCACAAGATGAAGTACCATGTAGGTATTTAAGAAATGAAGAAGCCCTTTCTATATTCACATGAGTATATCCCTAGGCCATATTCTTAAGATGAAAAACACACAGTACAAAGCACTGCTCTCCAGTAAGACAATACATCCCTGATGTTGGCTTGGCCATGTGACAGGCTGCAGCGAGTGGAGCAATGTGATGTATGTCATGTCTGAGTTTCCTGAGGCATCATGAATTTCTGCCAGTTCTCTTGTTCCTGCCCTCTACCATAGGAAGAGCATGTCTCAGATAGCAGCTGCTCCTTTGGCCTGGATCCCAGAAAAAGGAGACCTAGGAAGCCTACGTACAGCCAGGAGCAGAGCTGCAGCTGGAGCAGAGCAGCCCTTATAAAAGTGACTGAGAGGGCTTTTCTGGTGGCGCAGTGGTTGAGAGTCCACCTGCCGATGCAGGGGACACGGGTTCGTGCCCCGGTCCGGGAGGATCCCACAGGCCGCGGAGTGGCTGGGCCTGTGAGCCATGGCCGCTGAGCCTGCGCATCTGGAGCCTGTGCTCCGCAACGGGAGAGGCCACAACAGTGAGAGGCCCGTGTACTGCCAAAAAAAAAAAAAAAAAAAAGTGACTGAGAAAGAAAAGTGTGCTTTGAAAAGTGTGCCCCTGAGGTTTAGAGCTTGTTTGTATTCACACAAAACAATCTAGTAAAAATATAAGTTATCCTTTGTATAAGAAAGAGGATTAAGAAGAGTATCTATCACATTTTGCACAGCAAAGGAAACCATAACAAAAGAATAGACAAGACACAGAATGGGAGAAAATATTTGCAAACAATGCGAGTAACAAGAGATTATTCCCCAAAATTTACAGACAGCTCCTGTGGCTCCATGTTGAAAAAACAAACGACCCAATCAAAAGATGGGCAGAAGCTCTAAACAGACACTTCTCCACAGAAGACATACAGGTGGCCAAGAAGCACATGAAAAGATGCTCACCATCACTAATTATTAGAGAAATGCAAATCAAAACTACAAAAAGATATCACCTCACGCCAGTCAGAATGATCATTATCAAAAAATGTACAAACAATAAATGCTAGAGAGGGTGTGGAGGAAAGGGAACCCGCCTACACTGCTGTGGGAATGTAAATTGGCACCACCAACATGGAGAACAGTACAGAGGTTCCTTAAAAAACTAAAAATAAAACTGTCATATGATCCAGCAATCCCACTCCTGGGCATATATCTGGAGAAAACCATAATTCTACAGGATACATGCACTCCAATCTTTATTGCTGCACTATTTACATTAGCCCAGACATGGAAGCAACCTAAACGTCCATCAACAGAGGAATGGATAAAGAAGATGTGGTACATATATACAATGGATATTACTCAGCCATTAAAAAGAATGAAATGATGCCATTTGCAGCAACATGGATGGACCTGGAGATTATCATACTAAGTGAAGTAAGTCAGACAGAGAAAGACAAATATCATATGATATTGCTTATATGTGGAATCTTTTAAAAAAGATACAAATGAACTTATTTACCAAGCAGAAACAGACTCACAGACCTAGAGAACGAAGTTACGGTTTCCGGCGGAGGTGGGGAGTGGGGGAAGGCATAGATTGGGAGGTTGGGATTGACATGTACACACTGCTATATTTAAAATAGATAACCAGCAAGGACCTACTGTGTAGCACAGGGCACTCGGTTCAATACTCTGTAATAACCTGAATGGGAAAAGAATTTGAAAACGAATAGATACACGTACATATATAACTAAATCATTTTGCTGTACACCTGAAACTAATACATCATTAAACAACTATACTTCAATTAAAAAAAAAGAATATATATCACATTTGCATTTAGTTTTGTAAAAGAACACTGGAAGGATAAAAAAGAAACTGACAATTTTCATATCATTGTAATGACACCAGTCAGAGCTGTTATGAACATTTTGTTGTGTTTACTTCTAGTCTTTTATTCTGTGAATATTTTTAAATAAAAATGGAATACTACGATGCATAATCTTTTGCAAACTTTCTTTCCCACTTAGCATTATATGAAGGAAACTTCTCAAATGCTTAGTTACCATTTTAATATGTAATTCCCAGTTGACTTATTTTGTTTTGTTCTGATATATTGTAGAAAGTTCTAGCAGAGGTCTGTGCAGAGTCACTGGTGCACACAAGTGATAGGGCCAGTCTTCCGACGTCTACAGGTAGGTAATCCCACCTGACTGAGCCTAGCTCTGCTAGGATGGTGTGTGAGCTCTTGCTCACACAGTAGACCAGCCCCAGAGGCCCATGTGTGGCTCCAGCAGTGGGAAAGGCATGAGGGATTCCGGTCACGTTTTATACTTGGGTCGTGTCCTTCTTCAAAGTTTTGATAGAGCCACAGACATGTGTATTCTTCCTGAAGAAGTTTTCTTTGTTTCTATAAGATCAGAAATTTTCATCTCAAGCCAAATTGGAAGTCACACACACACACACGCACACGCGCACACGCACACACACACACACACAGAGTAATCTGACCAGAAAACTCAGAAAATGTCTGCTTTCTCAGAGAAGAATATCTTAAGAGGGTATTCTAAGAATAGGAGGAATTTGCTCTTCATATTGAAGTTTTTGTATCATCCAGCAAGGCCCGACATCACACGCTAAAGGGCAGGGCTTCTGGCACCCATGCCGGCACAGTGACACCACACTGCCAGGCCTCGGTCCCAACAACATTGTACTGAACTGTATTTGTCATTTGTTTCATTGCTATAGCACAGGTTGCTTTTCACTTAACATAGTTCACCTTTGCAACTACAGTAGAGAGAGGGACATTCTGATCGTATGCATGTGTAGGTTTGAAATAAAATAAACCAAAATCCGCATGTAACATTCAATTGCCGGCATGCAGCACCCGTGTACCAATGGAGGGAATTACTGTCAGGGTGCGTTTCTTATTCCTCTGAAGATCTAGGGAGTCGACTCAACTGGCCTGGAGGAGCGGGTTCCCTGCAGACTTTCCAGGGCTTTAGAAGCCCCAAGGCAGAATCTTCAATGCCAGAAGGTGATTTCGAGGGCTATATTAGCCCATAAGCATGCCCATGAGGACTAATGGGAACAATGTAAGATGAAAAAAAATATATTAAAACAGACAAGGTGAAGATGAAACAGATTCAGACTTCTCTGGCAGGTCTAAATAATTTAAAAGCACAAAGCACAGGCTTCTAGGACGGGTTAAGCACATCCAGCTGTGAATCAGAAGACCTATGTTTTACGAGTTTAACATTTTGGAAAGTAACAAAGAAGGAGGGGTTGAAATCTATTCAAGAATCCAACAAGCAGTATGTTGGATTGTTGCTCTTTACTGACACAGGAGGCTGTGATTAGAAGGATGGCTGATAAAGCTAGAAATAGCTACTCAACTAAGCAATGAAGGGAAAGAGTAAAACAGGTCTTTTCCAAAGAGCCCTATGCCCCATCGTAAGAGATGGTGCAGTGAATTTAGCCTAACCCGCATGCCTTAAATGTGTTGTTACAGCAATACGTGATGTTCACTATGGGGACACACTAGTTTACCTATGAACGTGACACTAGTGAGAATTGTCTAAGTGGATTTTGTGGGACTAACATGTCCAGACTTAGCTTTTGTCTTCATATCTTAAGAGTATTCTAGGAGACATGAAACCTAAGTGGGAATAAAGTTATGGGGTAGGAGTAATAGAAATAGGAGAAGCCGGGTTGCCACCATTGTTGCCATCACTTAAGTGAGGCCAGATGCCCTGGGTTGAGGAAAGGGAGTTAGGAAGCAGTAAAGGAGGAGAAGTATGAACAGCATGAACCCAAGCTGAGAGTCCTGCCTTCTATGAGGGTGATGGTGAGGGGAAAGAGGGGCAAGAGGTGGAGGATGAAGGGAAGATGCTAATGACAAGCACGAGGAAGAAACACACGTAAGGCTTTCCTGTCCCCATCCAGTAAGTCCAGGACCACTTGTACAGGACTGCAGGCAGTCAAGGTTCCCTTTTGGCACCTTCAGAACTGTACCATGGAAAGGGGGGAAGCTGTGAAATGTGCTCCCAATTTGGACCAAATTCATGATGTCAATCTTTGAATACTCCATGTCTAACATCATCATGTCTGAATGATCCTCTGAACGCCTTGGCCAGCGCTGTCAGTTTTATATCAACATATTTTATAGCTGGCAGCCTTAAGTATAGTACTTGGGCAAGTTGGCACTCGTAGTATGGAATTTTTCTGTCAAGCGATTCTGTCCTTGACAACCTTCTAAAGCTTATTTAGGGAGACAATGTTGCCCTGTTGTCCCTGCAAAACTTCTATATTTATAAGTCCAGCACAGCCTCTGGCTAAGAGTAGAACTGACCTCATGATAAAGCCACAGAGGAAAACTTCTCATTTTCCTCCAATACATGTCTCCTTAAGCTGTTCGGAGTTATTGGCTGGTGTGAGGGTTGTTAATAGTAAACACCCTATTTGAGGAAAAGGGTACAATTTCTTTGCCATATATTTTAATCATCTCAGTGGATATTTTTTTGCCAGGTAATCTAGTGATTTCTCCTTCTTTTGTGTGTTCACATCACATTATCGTTTTTTGTTTGTTTGTTTGTTTTTGTTTTTTACCAATGGAGCCATGTTGGATATATGCATTGCCAATTATACTTTGGGGATAGAAATCTAATGATTGGACAGTTGTATAGAAGCACCACCTTCCGAATTATTGTCAAACGAAGCTGAATTTATTCATGCTCCAACCTGGGACAGGAGCTCTAAGTGCTGACAATGCATAGTGTGTGAGATCTGGGCCAAACACCAAAGGAACTCCAGGGTTCCTTGCCTCCTAGTCCTGAAACCAACCAAGTTGTGTTACAAAAGTACTCTTGGTGTAGAGACAGCTGGTATTGATGTTACGGACAGTTTCAATGTGCTCATTTTAAAATAAGGTTTGTACACTGAGGTGTTACAGGTACCACCTATTGCCAAGTACATGCATTTTTCTCAGGCTTTATTCATTCAATCAATTGCAAATTACTGCTGTAAATATTTCTGATGGGAGGGGCGTTCCTCTAGTCGTTTTACCTCGGACTGGCCCAGGGGTCACTTGTTCTCTGGTAGCTCCTCTCTATCACTTGTTGTGAGCATCTGCCGCATCATTTCCTCCGGTGACATTTCCTCTTTGCAACTTCCATTCCTTTCACATGAGCAGCTGTCAAGCTTTTGCCCACTTAGCACCTGCGATCCATGAATCTCAACTACTATTTTTAAACTTTTATTTTCATAGAATTTCATATGTGTGTGTATATATATACATACACACACATATATATGAAATATATGTATATATATAATTTTTATTGTGGTAAAATATACATAACATAAAGTTTACCATCTTACCAATTTTTAAGTGTACAGTCCAGCGGCATTAAGTACATTTAGTGTTGTGTGACTACCACCACTCTTCCCATTTTCCATTTCCAGAACTTTTTCATCCTCCCAGACAGAAACTCCATACCCATTAACCAGTAACTCCTCTTCCCCACGTCCCTCCCTGCAGCCCCTGGAAGTACTCTACTTTCTGTTCAAACCATATTTTATGTATTTACTCGATAGAAAGAAAGGGGATCTGCCCCTCACTCACAGGTGGATTGGCAGCGAGGGCCAGACACCGGCCTGGGAAAGAACACATGACACAGGGTTACTTGACCCAGACCCTGTCTTCCTCCTCGTGTTCCTCTTTCCAGCCCCTCTGCTCAGAAAGCTGGGACCCTGGTACTGCCCTGGACCAGGACTAGAATATTCTACTCAAACCCACATTCCCTCTCCCCTGGGCCACTCTCCAAGGCCACTCAAATTCCCATTTCCATCGACAGAAGATAAGGATGAAATAACCCATTCCACAGCGTGGAGAGCTTACTGAGCGAAGCACATGAACCATCCAGGGTGTTTGCGTTTTGAGGAGAACATTTATGAGCACAAAGCAAAGTGCTGCACCCTCAAGACACACACTAGGGCCTGAGAAAGTGTTTGGAGCTGTCCAAATCACGCAAAAACAAACCACTTCCGTGTCGATAGCTTTGGAGTGCTATTTCCACGAGCAATACTATAGATGGGGGAGGTTGAGGGGTACGCGGAGTGAAAAATCAGAATTCCTGTCATGGGTGGGGTGAGGGAGGGGATCACAGGTGTAAACGGAAACTATTTTGTGTTGACAGCCGTGATAGTCACTTACATCTCCTTCCTGCCAAGCAGTCCCGCTTCCCTCCTCCAGTCACACTACATCCTAAAGAGAAAAATGCAGATTTCAAAAATCTCCTTAGGTAAAATGTAGAATAATACCTATGTAATGACAGTATTTTTCCTGAAATACTGTAGGATATCACATACATGTATTTTATATGTATAGTAGATGGTTTCCCATAAAGAAAAGCAAAGGACAGGATTTGGGTGCTTCAGAGGTACGGCAAACACCAGCTAGAAGACCTGAGCTACTGCAAAGCTTTGACGGTCAAAGACAATAAACCTTTAAAGCCAGGCTTCATGGGAAGGAAAGGGAAAGAGAATTTTCTGCATTCTTTTGGCATAATAAAGACCAGGCCAAAAAATTAAATCACACTATTTTCCATAAATTTAGGGAAGATAATTCTTTTGCCCAGAAAAGCCTCTGGCCATGCTACCCTAAGGGGAGGAAGAAGGAAGGAGAGCCCAAAGCTGGCCCTAGCCTGTCCTGAGTTGAACTGTCCCCTGAGAAAGGGGAGAGAGGGAGAACGCACAGAGGTCAGGGCCAAGGTGCTGCTTCCCCCCTGACCCCCACCCAGGGGCGGGTGGAGGGAGCTTTAGAACAGTGTCAGCAAGAGAAACATCATGTGAGTCACAAATGCCAGCTACCTCTGTGCTTTCAAACTTTCTAGTTGCCACACGAGAAAGCGAAAAGAAACAAGTGAAATTAATGTAAATAATACATTTCATTTAACCCAACCTAGCCAAAATATTATTACTTCAACATATAATCAACATAAAATTACTAACAAGATAGTTGCCATTTTTTTTATATTGTCATTGAAATCTGATGTGTATCCTTCATATGCAGGACATCTCAATTCATACCGGCCGTGTTTCAACTATTCAGTGGGTGCAGGTGGCCCGTGACTGTCATGTTGGATAGCACAGCCTAGAAGATCGTAAGATACACATGCAAAGTACCAATCCTCAGTTTGTTTCCATGACCTAAATGACACAGCATTGGGAGTGGGAAGCTGGCCAAGGGAGGAGAAGAAAACGAGTCCTAGGCAATGCTACAGCCTCTCCTGCCATCTCCACCAAGGCTTGCCAGTAGCTTCTAGAGGATCCTGAAGTTGCCCTGCCCAGGGACCAGATATAGACTTACTGGTATTAGAAGTAGACTCAAAGAGTTTGGGCCTGGAACAAGAGGGTATTAAGGGTTGTGGTTCCAAGATCAGGACAAATGTTTAAGGTCACAGGCGGACAAGAGCAGTCCCACTTCAGCAAGAAAGACCACAGAGGATCCAGAAGCTAAGCCCCACCATGGCTCTGCATTCATTCATTTATTCAGCAAATATGGATTCAGGGTCTGCTCTGTAAAAGCCACTGATCCTGGTATTGGGCAGACAGTTGAAAAAAAGAATCTAAAAATCTGTTCCCTTATGGAAATTACATTCTAGTTGGGGAAGAAAAAACTGAAAAGAAAAAATAAGCAAAATATATAGCGTGTTACATAATGATAAGAACTATGGGAAAAGATAAAAAATAAAGCAGGATGGGGAAAGGGGAGTGGGGAAATAAATACGTAGTTTTAAATTAAGATGTCAGGAAGTAGCTGGACAAGAGAATGAGAAACCTTAGAGACTGAACGTTTTTCTTATTTTTTTTTTTTTTCTTTTCTTGCCACCCATGGTGGAGGCGAGGTAGAGAGCTGAGGTCTCAAAACAGGCATCAGAACAGTTAGGAGAAATAAATTGCCTTATATTTGGTATATCTGTATACAGTGTGATTAAATTGGCTTCTTAAATTCATATGTATTTATGTGGAAAAGACTGATAGCATATATTACAAACTATTAACTGTGCTTCTCTTTGGGGATTATGGTGAACTTATTTTCATTGTACTTTTCCCCATTTTCCTGATTTTCTACAATCAGCACAGTCTACTTTAATCAGGAGAGGTAAAAAAAAGCCCTCAAAAACATTGTTTATGAAGAAAAGGAACAAAAATAAAGCCAGCTTCTTTTGCCGTCTAATAATACTGGTATAATTGAGGTATTTAACCATAGTGTGAACTTCTGAGTTCCGTGTATCAAGTTCCGTTTCTGTGTTCTCTCAGTAGCAGACACTGTAGCTCTCCTTTCTTTAGATTTTTAGCCAGTTTTGTTTTGTTTGGTCCACATGTCTACATTTGTTGAACTTGAATCTTCCCATCGTGTTTTTCTGATATTCAGCATCTAGCATCGTATTACGCTGACAGCATCTTTTGAGAAATGCTGGCAGGTGTGGGTGTGATGCTCACTCACCGCCCCATGCACCATAGATCATCAGTTGTGACACCTATCCCAGTCTGCTCCACCACCAGACTTGGTGTGCTTTCTTCTGGAAACTCCTTGTGTGGATAAAATCCCCAAAGACATTCTGAGAAACTGCCATGTGGAATGTTGAATGTTGTCAGCATGCCGCTTTATACTGATTTATCTGCAAGTTCCATCACTGGCACCAAACAGATCCCACTGAGAGCCAGCCCAGGGAGTTCTTTTAACTCTTTGAGAGAGAAGAGGTATGCAAACTGAAATAACCAGAAAGGCCATTCCTTTAAAGTGATACCACTTGATGTTAAGAGAACATCTTGATCTCCAGTAAACCTCTGAGAACAACACAAATATTCTGATGAAGGTATAAGCTTGGACTGACATCCTATTAACCTGTTGATCTTTACATTAACCTTGTACACATGATTTTCAAAGGCTCATTTCATTATCCATGTTGAAGATATGGAAGATGTATATAGCTAGAGTGTAGCTAATATTTTAATAAGAACTTTAATATTATAAGATACTGATAATCTACACTTTCGAAAACAACAATGAATATTTTGCAAAAGTGTTTGTCTTTTTTTAAAGTTTCTTTTAATGAGAACACTAATGTACGACCAAGAATAACATATTTTGAAAAACTGAGAAATACAATGTGAGTGGCTCAGGGGGGTTTAAAACCCTGAAGTGTTTCACTATCCTTTTTGCCTTTCAGGGCTTTATACCAAGAGAGCTCAGACACAGGAAACATTTGTCAAATGGGAAACAAATTACCACTTTAATAAATAAGGACAGAATGCAAGGCTCTGAAAATTTATCCTAAGATTCAATTAGGAGACCTAATTGAAGCTTCCTAGTTTGTTTTTCTATTCCTAAGCTACATTTGCCAGAAAACTTTCAGCAGATTGTGAGTCCACTTACCACGAGACAGAACAGGTAGGCAGTAAAAAATTAAGTGTTAAGTGTATACAAACTTTGAATAACACAATTAAACTAAGCAGTACACTGATATAATGGGTGTATATAGGACGCTGCATTCAACAATGACAGAACAACCTTTTCAAGTGTAAATACAGCATGTGACAAAATTTACAATATACTTTATAATTAAAACTTTTCAAAATTTTTCAGATTGATTTAAAACATTCAGAGTATCTTCTCTGAACACAGTGGACTTACACCAGAAACTTACAACAGAAATATAACTAGAAAAATCTCCAATTATAGAAAATTAAGCTTTTCACAAAACTGAATATCCATTCATGATTAAAAACAAAACTAAACTTTAAAAACTTTAAAACCTGGAAATAGGAAGAAATTTTCTTCAACTGATTAAACAGTATGTTTAAAAACACCTACTGCAAGCATCCTAAGTTATTATTTAAAGCTTTCCTTCTGAGGTTGGGAATGAGATAAGAATATCTATTGTCAATACTGTCCCAGCATTCCTAGTCAATTCATAAATAAAAAACCTTTTCCAAAGAACTGAAACCATTAATATACAAAAACAAATTCTATTTCTATATGCCAGGATAACAGACACATTATAATTTTAAAACAATACCATTTATTTCTGGGCTTTCTATCCTGTTCCACTGATCTGTATTTCTATTTTTGTGCCAGTACCATACTGTTTTGATTACTGTAGCTTTGTAGTATAGTCTGAAGCCTGGGAGCCTGATTCCTCCAGCTCTATTTTAATTTTGCAAGTTTGCTTAAGAATGACACTAGAACATTCTCTAACACCATACACAAAAATAAACGCAAAATGGATTAAAGACCTAAATGTGGGCTTCCCTGGTGGTGCAGTGGTTGAGAGTCCACCTGCTGATGCAGGGGACATGGGTTCATGCCCCGGTCCAGGAAGATTTTGGATGGAAGGACATTCCATCCAAAAACAACAGAATGCACTTCTCAAGTGCTCATGGAACATTCCCCAGGATAGATCATATCCTGGGTCACAAAGCAAGCCTTGGTAAACTTAAGAAAACTGAAATCATATCAAGTACCTTCTCTGACCACAATGCTATGAGACTAGATATCAATTACAGGAAAAAATCTGTAAGAAGTACATACACATGGAGGCTAAACAATACACTACTAAATAACTAAGAGATCACTGAAGAAATCAAAGAGGAAATCAAAAAATACCTAGAAACAAATGAAAATGAAAACATGATGACCCAGGCTTCCCTGGTGGCGCAGTGGTTGAGAGTCCGCCTGCCAATGCAGGGGACACGGGTTCGTGCCCCGGTCCGTGACGATCCCACATGCCATGGAGCAGCTAGGCCCATGAGCCATGGCCGCTGAGCCTGCACGTCCGAGGCCTGTGCTCTGCAACGGGGCAGGACACAACAGTGACAAGCCCACGTACCAGAAAAAAAAAAAAAAAAAAGAAGACCTAAATGTAAGATCAGATACTGTAAAACTCTTAGAGGAGCAGAAGGGGAGAGGCATCATGTTGAAAGGAGGGCCTCTGGAGTGTGGAGTTCTGCAGTTTGGAGCCATGTGGCTGACAGGGTTTTGGTGCTCCGGCCGGGTGTCAGGCCTGAGCCTCTGAGGTGGGAGAGTTAAGTTCAGGACACTGGTACACCAGAGACCTCCTGGCCCCACGTAACATCAAACAGCAAAAGCTCTCTCAGAGATCTCCATTTCAACACTAAGACCCAGCTCCACTCAATGACCAGCAAGCTACAGTGCTGGACACCCTATGGCAAACAACTAGCAAGACAGAAACACAAACCCACCCATTAGCAGAGAGGCTGTCGAAAATCATAATAAGTTAACAGACATCCCAAAACACACCACCGAATGAGGTCCTGCCCACCAGAAAAACAAGATCCAGCCTCATCCACCGGAACACAGGCGCCAGTCCCCTCCACCACAAAGCCTACACAACCCACTGAACCAAACTTACCCACTGGGGGAAGACACCAAAAACAACAGGAACTACAAACAGGCAGTCTGAGAAAAGGAGACCCCCAAACACAGTAAGTTAAGCAAAATAAGACAGAGAAACACACAGCAGATGAAGGAGCAAGGTAAAAACCCACCAGACCAAACAAATGAGGAGGAAATAGGCAGTCTACTTGATACAGAATTCAGAATAATGATAGTAAAGATGATCCAAAACCTTGGAAACACATGGAGAAAAAAAGAAACGTTTAACAAGGACCTACAAGAACTAAAGAGCAAACAATGATGAACAACACAGTAAATGAAATGAAAAATTCTTGAGAAGGAATCAATAGCAGAATAACTGAGGCAGAAGAACGGATAAGTGACCTGGAAGATAAAATTAACTACTGCAGAGCAGAAAAAAGAAAAAACAATGAAAGGAATTGAGGACAGCCTCAGAGATGTCTGGGACAACATTAAACGCACCAACATTCAAATTATAGGGGTCCCAGAAGAAGAGGAGAAAAACAGAAGGGACTTAAGAAAATATTTGAAGACATTATAGTTGAAAATTTCCTTAATATGGGAAAGGAAATAGTCAATCAAGTCCATGAAGCACAGAGAGTCCCACTCAGGATAAATCCAAGGAGAAACACACCAAGATACATATTAATCAAATTATCAAAAATTAAATACAAAGAAAAAATATTAAAAGCAGGAAGGGAAAAGCAACAAATAACATACAAGGAAATGCCCATAAGGTTAACAGCTGATCTTTCAGGAGAAACTCTGCAAGCCAGAAGGGAGTGGCAGGACATATTTAAAATGATGAAAGAGGAAAACCTACAGCCAAGATTACTCTACCCAGCAAGGATCTCATTCAGATTTGACACAGAAATTAAAACCTTTACAGACAAGCAAAAGCTAAGACAATCCAGCACCACCAAACCAGCTCTACAACAAATGCTAAAGGAACTTCTCTAGGAAGGAAACACAAGAAAAGGAAGAGACCTACAATAACAAACTGAAAACAATTAAGAAAATGGTAATAGGAACATACATATTGATAACTACCTTAAATGTAAATGTTTAAATGCTCCAACCAAAAGACACAGATTTGCTGAATGGATACAAAAACAAGACCCATATATATGCTGCCTACAAGAGACCCACTTCAGACCTAGGGACACATACAGACTGAAAGGGAGGGGATGGAAAAAGATATTCCATGCAAAGGGAAAACTGGAGTAGCAATTCTCATAGCAGATAAAATAGACTTTAAAATAAAGACTATTACAAGAGACAAAGAAGGACACTACATAGTGATGAAGGGATCAATCCAAGAATATATAACAATTTTAAATATTTATGCACCCAACACAGCAACACCTCAATACATAAGGCAAATGCTAACAGCCGAAAAGGGGAAATCGATAGTAACACACACATAGTAGGGGACTTTAACAAACCCACGTTCACCAATGGACAGATCATCTAAAATGAAAATAAATAAGCAAACACAAGCTTTAAATGATACATTAAACGAGATGGACTTAACTGATACTTATAGGACATTCCATCCAAAAACAACAGAATGCACTTCTCAAGTGCTCATGGAACATTCCCCAGGATAGATAATATCCTGGGTCACAAATCAAGCTTTGGTAAACTTAAGAAAACTGAAATCATATCAAGTATCTTTTCTGACCACAACACCATGAGACTAGATATCAATTACAGGAAAAAATCTTTAAGAAGTACATACACATGGAGGCTAAACAATACACTACTAAATAACTAAGAGATCACTGAAGAAATCAAAGAGGAAATCAAAAAATACCTAGAAACAAATGACAATGAAAAAAAGACGACCTGGGCTTCCCTGGTGGCGCAGTGGTTGAGAGTCCACCTGCCAATGCAGGGGACATGGGTTCGTGCCCCGGTCTGGGAAGATCCCGCATGCTGTGGAGTGGCTAGGCCCGTGAGGCATGGCTGCTGAGCCTGTACGTCCGACGCCTGTGCTCCGCAACGGGAGAGGCCACAACAGTGACAGGCCCGTGTATGGAAAAAAAACAAAAAACAAAACGATGACCCCAAACCTATGGGATGCAGCAAAAGCACTTCTAAGAGGGAAGTTTATAGCAATACAATCCTACCTCAAGAAACAAGAAACATCTCAAATAACTAACCTAACCTTACACCTAAAGCAATTAGAAAAAGAAGAACAAAAACCCCCAAAGTTAGCAGAAGGAAAGAAATCATAAAGATCAGATCAGAAATAAATGAAAAAGAAATGAAGGAAATGATAGCAAAGATCTAAAACTAAAAGCTGGTTCTTTGAGAAGATAAAAGAAATTGATAAACCACTAGCCAGACTCAAGAAAAAAAGGGAGAAGACTCAAATCAATAGAATTAGAAATGAAAAAGGAGAAGTAACAACTGACACTGCAGAAATACAAAGGATTGTGAGAAATTACTACAAGCAACTATATACCAATAAAATGGACAACCTGGGAGAAATGGACAAATTCTTAGAAAAGCACAACCTTCCAAGACTGAACCAGAAGAAATAGAAAATATAAACAGACCAATCACAAGCACTGAAACTGAAACTGTGATTTAAAATCTTCCAACAAACAAAAGCCCAGGACCAGATGGCTTCACAGGTGAATTCTATCAAACATTTAGAGAAGAGCTAACACCTATCCTTCTCAAACTCTTACAAAATATAGCAGAGGGTGGAATGCTCCCAAACTCATTTTATGAGGCCATCCTCCCCCTGATACCAAAACCAGACAAAGATGTCACAAAAAAAGAAAACTACAAACCAATATCACTGATGAACATAGATGCGAAAATCCTCAACAAAATACTAGCAAACATAATCCAACAGCACATTAAAAGGGTAATACACCATGACCAAGTGGGGTTTATCCGAGGAATGCAAGGATTCCTCAACATATGCAAATGAATCAATGTGATAAACCATATTAACAAACTGAAGGAGAAAAACCACATGATCAATTCAATAGATGCAGAAAAGGCTGTTGACAAAATTCAACACCCATTTATGGTAAAAAGCCTCCAGAAAGTAGGCATAGAGAGAACTTACCTCAAAATAATAAAGGCCAAATATGACAAACCCACAGGCAATACCACTCTAAATGGTGAAAAACTGAAACCATTTCCACTAAGATCAGGAACAAGACAAGGTTGCCCACTCTCACCACTATTGTTCAACATAGTTTTGAAAGATTTAGCCATAGCAATCAGAGAAGAAAAAGAAATAAAAGGAATCCAGATCAGAAAAGAAGAAGTAAAGCGGTCACTGTTTGCAGATAACATGATACTATACATAGAGAATCCCAAAGATGCTATCAGAAAACTACTAGAGCTAATCAGTGAATTTGGTAAAGTAGCAGGATACAAAATTAATGCACAGATATCTCTTGCATTCCTATACACTAATGATGAAAAATCTGAAAGAGAAACTAAGGAAACACTCCCATTTACCACTGCAACAAAAAGAATAAAATACCTAGGAATAAACCTACCTAAGGAGACAAAAGACCTGTATGAAGAAAACTATAAGACACTGATGAAAGATATTAAAGATGATACAAACAGATGGAGAGATATACCATGTTCTTGGATTGGAAGAATCAACATTGTGAAAATGACTATACTACCCAAAGCAATCTACAGATTCAATGCAATCCCTATCAAACTACCATTGGCATTTTTCACAGAACTAGAACAAAAAATTTCACAATTTGTATGGAAACACAAAAGACCCCGAATAACCAAAGCAAACTTGAGAAAGAAAAATGGAGCTGGAGGAATCAGGCTCCTGGACTTCAGACTATACTACAATGCTACAGTAATCAAGACAGTATGTTACTGGCACAAAAACAGAAATATAGATCAGTGGAACAGGATAGAAAGCCCAGAGATAAACCCACACACATATGGTCACCTTAGCTTTGATAAAGGAGGCAAGAATATAAAATGGAGAAAAGACAGCCTCTCAATAATGGTGCTAGGAAAACTGGACCGGTACATGGAAAAGAATGAAATTAGAACACTGCCTAACACCACACACACACACACACACACACACACACAAAACTCAAAATGGATTAAAGACCTAAATATAAGGCCAGACACTATCAAACTCTTAGAGGAAAACATATGCAGAACACTTTTTGACATAAATCACAGCAGTATCTTTTTGGATCCACCACCTAGAGTAATGAAAATAAAAACAAACAAATGGGACCTAATTAAACTCAAAAGCTTTTGCACAGCAAAGGAAACAATAAACAAAACTAAACAATCCACAGAATGGGAGAAAATACTGTGAATAAATGATGCGACCTACATGGGATTAATCTCCAAAATATACAAACAGCTCATGCAGCTCAATATTACCAAAAAAAAAACCCCAACCCAATCAAAAAATGGGCATAAGATCTAAATAGACTTCTCCAAAGAAGATATAAATATGGCCAAAAAGCACATGAAAAGATGTTCAACATCGCTAATTATTAGAGAAATGAAAATCAAAACCACAATGAGATATCACCTCACACCTTTCAGAATGGCCATCATCAAAAAGTCTACAAACAATAAATGCTTGAGAGGGTGTGGAGAAAAGGGAATCCTCCTACACTGCTGGTGGGAATGTAAATTTGTACAACCATTATGGAGAAAGGTAGGGAGGTTCCCTAAAAAACTAAAAATAAAATTTTCATATCATCCAGCAATCCCACTCCTGGGCATATATCCAGAGAAAACCATAATTCGAAAAGATGCATGCACCGCAAAGTTCATAGGAGCATATTTACAATAGCCAAGACATGCAAGCATATGTCCATCGACAGAGGAATCGATAAAGAAGATGTGGTACATGTATGCAATGGAAGGTTACTCAGCCATAAAAAAGAATGAAATAATGCCATTTGCAGCAACATGGATCCAACTAGAGATTATCATACTAAGTGAAGTAAGTCAGACAGAGAAAGACAAATATCATATGATATCACTTATATGTAGAATCTTAAAAAATGATACAAATAAACTTATTTACAAAACAGAAACAGACTCACAGACTTTGAAAACAAATTTATGGTTACCAAAGGGGAAAGATGTTGGGGGGAGGGATAAATTAGGAGTTTGGGATTAACATATATTTACTACTATATATAAAATAGATAATCAATAAGGACCTACTGTATAGCACAGGGAAGTCTACTCAATATTCTATAATAACCTATATGGAAAAAGAATCAGAAAAAGAATGGATACATGTATGTGTATAACTGAATCACTGTGCTGTACACCTGAAAGTAACACAACATTGTAAATCAACTATACTCCAATATAAAATAAAAAAGTAAAATAATGCCATTTTAAATAGTAACAAAAAAACCCACCAAATTTCCAGGAATATGTCTAAGAAAAATCACAACATCTACAAAGACAACCACAGAACATTACTGAATAAAATTAAAGGAGATCTAATTAATGGAATTGTATGAATTTTCATGTTAGAAGACTTATTATAAAAATTTTAATTTCTCCCATGCTGAAATATAGATTCAACTTAGTCCTAATAGAAAAAGTCCTAGCAACATTTTGTGTGTGTCAATGAGGTGATTTTTAAATTTATATGGGAATGAGTGGGACTAGGACAACCAACACAATTATGAACAAAAAATAATAAAGTTAGAGACCCTGTAATACCAAAAATCAAGACTTATGTTGCTGCAATAGGGGAGCAGTATGAAAAAGGCAGAAGCTTAGACAAATTTACCATGGAACAGAATGCAGGCTCTAACAGTGTATCTGTCCAAATTTAGTCACTGATTCATATGCTGCAGTGAGAGAAAGAATGGTCTTTTTAAATAAGTGGTACTGGGTCACTGGATATCCATATGGAAAAGAAACAAATCTGGATTCCTCCCTAGATCACATCATGGTCAAGAATAAATTACAGACAAAACTACACATTTTGAGGCTCTGAATGTAAAAGGTAAGACAATGAAATTTCTCGAAGACGATATGAGTTTATCTTTCTGAACTTGGAGAGGCAGAGATTTCTTAAAGTCCACACAAAAAAATCACTAACTATAAAGCAAAAAACCTGCTAAGCTAGACAATATTAAAATTCACATTTTCTAGTTACTGAAAGAAAAAAAATGCAAGCCATAAAGTGAAAGAAGTTACATGTGATAACAATGTTCAATGAAAGACAATATAGTTTTCAAATAGCAATAATTGTGCCTCGGATAAACCTCACTGGCTACAATACTGCCATTGGGCAAAACTTGAAAGAAAGTATAAAGAACAAATGGAACAGGATAGAAGGCCCAGAGATAAACCCACACACATATGGTCACCTAATCTATGACAAAGGAGGCAAGGATATACAATGGAGAAAAGACAGTCTCTTCAGTAAGTGGTGCTGGGAAACCTGGACAGCTACATGGAAAAGAATGAAATTAGAACACTCCCTAACACCACACACAAAAATAAACTCAAAATGAATTAAAGACCTAAATGTAAGACCGGACACTGTAAAACTCTTAGAGGAAAACATAGGAAGAACACTCTGACAAAAATCACAGCAAGATCTTTTTTGACCCACCTCCTAGAGTAATGAAAATAAAAACAAAAATAAACAAATGGGACCTAATGAAACTTCAAAGCTTTTGCACAGCAAAGAAAACCATAAATGAACTGAAAAGACAACCCTCAGAATGGGACAAAATATTGTGAACAAATCATGCAACCCACAAGGGATTAATCTCCAAAATATACAAGCAGCTCATGCAGCTCAATATCAAAAACAAAACAACCCAATCCAACAATGGACAGAAGACCTAAATAGACATTTCTCCAAAGAAGACATAGAGGTGGCCAAGAAACACATGAAAAGATGCTCAATGTCACTAATTATTAGAGAAATGCAAATCAAAACCACAATGAGGTATCACCTCACACCAGTCAGAATGGCCATCATCAAAAAATCTATAAACAATAAATGCTGGAGAGGGTGTGGAAAAAAGGGAACCCTCTTGCACTGTTGGTGGGAATGTAAATTGATACAGCCACTATGGAGAACAGTATGGAGGTTCCTTAAAAAACTAAAAATAGAACTATCATACGACCCAGCAATCCCACTACTGGGTATATACCCTGAGAAAACCATAATTCAAAAACAGTCATGTACCAAAATGTTCACTGCAGCTCTATTTACAATATCCAGGACATGGAAGCAACCTAAGTGTCCATCAACATGAATGGATAAAGAAGATGTGGCACATATATTCAATGAAATATTATTCAGCCACAAAAAGAAACAAAATTGAGTTATTTGTAGCGAGGTGGATGGACCTAGAGTCTGTC
Organism: Orcinus orca; assembly: GCF_937001465.1. Classification (NCBI taxonomy): domain Eukaryota; kingdom Metazoa; phylum Chordata; class Mammalia; order Artiodactyla; family Delphinidae; genus Orcinus; species Orcinus orca. The sequence continues at coordinate 34,592,064 of NC_064567.1, forward strand.
ATACAGAGTGAAGTAAGTCAGAAAGAGAAAAACAAATACCGGATGCTAACACATATATATGGAATCTAAGAAAAAACAAAAAAAAAATGGTTCTGAAGAACCTAGGGGCAGGACAGGAATAAAGACACAGATGTAGAGAATGGACTTGAGGACACGGTGGGGGGAAGGGCAAGCTGGGACAAAGTGAGAGAGTGGCATGGATATATATACACTACCAAATGTGAAATAGATAGCTAGTGGGAAGCAGCCGCATAGCAGAGAGAGATCAACTCGGTGCTTTGTGACCACCTGGAGGGGTGGGATAGGGAGGGTGGGACGGAGAGGCAAGAGGGAGGGGGTATGGGGATACATGTATATTTATAGCTGATTCAGTTTGTTATACAGCAGAAACTAACACAACACTGTAAAGCAATTATACTCCAATAAAGATTTTAAAAGAAAAAAATATATCAGTAACCAAAACACAAACTGATAACAATGCATTTTGGGGGTGTACTAACTAGAATTTATTTACCTGGTTCCTCTTAATGGCTATGTTTTTGTAATGCTCTGTTTTTATATGAAGTAATGCTGACATCAATATTCTTATTACACATGTAATTTGCACAAATGTTCCCCACACACCCATTTGTTATTTGACTTTGCTTGTGGAATATGTAAAGATCAATTTGTGGTCAAGTTTACCATTCCTTTCTTTGATGATTTCTGGACTTTTTAAAGAAATGCTTCACAAGGACTCCACTCTGAAATCAAATAAAAAATTTTCATACATGTTTTTACCGAGTAAAAACAGAACCAAACCAAAATAAGAATACTGCCTTTAATAGTCAATGGCTTTTTAGATTTTCTTAAATATGATGTATATGACAGCAACAAAGTGATCTTCGTAATGCTTTGTATGTTTAATAATAACTTAGCTTTCATATATTTTCAGTAGTAGCTCATGCACTTAAGAGTTTATCTCCTATCATAAAACACTGTCTACTTCATATGTCTTCAGGCACGTGGATCACTGGAGTCAAAGAGTTGCTGTTGAACGAACAGTCACAAAATTCTGAAGCAGTTTCGTTCCATCTTGGTGGTATTCGACTTTAAATAATGCTATTTATCTATGTGATCTGGCTTTTCTATAAGGTGCATTTTTAACTTTGAGATTCCAAAACCTTTTACAAATACCATATTCTTTTTACTTCTATGGGAAGTCAGTTTCTCTCTTTTACATGGCAACCAGATCAATACCTCTCCCACCATGAAGTAAAAAAGAGAAAATGCATAAGCTCACAGTAATCATTTTTAAAAGACCACGTTAAGATAAAATTGAGCACGGTGATTCTCATGCACAACTCCCTTAACTTTACAATAGGTGTAGACTCACAAGACTCCTTTAAGCCTCCTGGCTTTCCCTACTCTTCGTCTGAAGATTCACAGGTGACTCAGGGCAAGTAGGAAGCCCAAGAATCCTACATGGCACCACCGCCCTGCAGGGAGAGGTGATCAGGTGAGCAACTGTGAATTCTCCTCATTTAACAAAACTTTTCCTCCTATGGTTCCAGACTTAGTGGTTTCAAAACTGCTCAATTAATAAGCCAGCTCCAGTCCACTTTTTTTTTCTTATTTATGCTCTTACCATGTCTTGAAATGCTCTTGCTTCTTCACTGTTTTGTTGTTTGTGCAAATCCATCCTTCCTCCTAGGTCCAGTTTAAGTCACATTTCTGCTCTGCTATCTTTCACTTCTTGGCCTCCTGGATGCAAGATGCCTGAAGCGGAGATCATATGCTGAGGTCGATATCCAGAGGGAGTAAAAGCAGTAAAGGAACTTTCTCTTGAGGAAATCCTTTCCCCAAAACACCAGAACCACCCCCATCCCACTCCATCCTCAAGCCAACTTGGACTTGTACTTCTTCAACCCAAGTTGTTTTGTATTCCCAGGCCTCAGTGAACCAAAGGAACAAGGCAGGCTCAAGGGGCTAGGGATCCTTCATACCTCCCCTAAAAAGCGTGGCCACAAGGAGTATGGATACTTGAACAAACGAGAGTCCTCTTAGGAAGGAGGGGGGCCATGACTGTGCACAATCAACCTGGTTGGCTGCACTTCTCAACCAATCTGTAGGTGTGTCAGTGTCCGGAGCACCCCTCTCTTCGGGCTACTTTGGTGCTCCTACCCCCGCCCCAGCTTGGCACCTCTCCCTGGCTGCTAGGGCCTTGCTACACCTACTACACACCACTAGAACCAGCATTTACACCTTGTTGCTGAATTGAATGGCAAATGACAGTTTTTCATCACACTTCTCAAGAAAAGTAACTGAGTCTTTCCAGAGTTAATTAACCTACACAAGCCCATAAAGGGCCAGCAATAGACTTAATAGCAAGAATGTACCACTCCCCAGGAAAAGGGAAGATGGCGGAAGAGTAAGAAGCGGAGATCACCTTCCTCCCCACAGATACATCAGAAATACATATACACGTGGAACAACTCCTACAGAACACCTACTGAACGCTGGCAGAAGACCTCAGACCTCCCAAAAGGTAAGAAACCCCCCCACGTACCTGGGTAAGGCAAAAGAAAAAAGAATAAACAGAGACAAAAGGATAGGGATGGGCCCTGCACCAGTGGGAGGGAGCTGTGAAGGAGGGAAGGTTTCTACACACTAGGAAGCCCCTTGGCGGACAGAGACTGCGAAGGGCGGAGGGGGGAAGCTTCGGGGCCACCGAGGAAAGCGCAGGAACAGGGGTGCGGAGGGTAAAGCGGAGAGATTCCCGCACAGAGGATAGGTGCCAACCAGCACTCACCAGTCCGAGAGGCTTGTCTGCTCACCCGCCGTGGCGGACGGGGGCTGGGAGCTGAGGCTCGGACTTCGGTCGGATCCCAGGGAGAGAACTGGGGTTGGCGGCGTGAACACAGCCTGAAAGGGTTAGTGCACCACGGCTAGCCGGGAGGGAGTCCGGGAAAAAGTCTGGACCTGCCTAAGAGGCAAAAGACTTTTTCTTCCCTCTGTTTCCTGGTGCGCGAGAAGAGGGGATTAAGAGCGCTGCTTGAAGGAGCTCCAGAGACGGGCGCGAGCCGCGGCTGCCAGCGCGGACCCCAGAGGCAGGCATGAGACACTAAGGCTGCTGCTGCAGCCACCAAGAAGCCTGTGTGCGAGCACAGGTCACTATCCACACCTCCCCTCCTGGGAGCCTGTGCAGCCCGCCACTGCCAGGGTCCCGTGATCCAGGGACAACTTCCCCGGGAGAACACAGGGTGCGCCTCAGGCTGGTGCAACGTCACGCCGGCCTCTGCCGCCGGAGGCTCGCCCCGCATCCATACTGCTCCCTCCCCACGGCCTGAGTGAGCCAGAGCCTCCGAATCAGTGGCTCCTTTAACCCCATCCTGTCTGAGCGAAGAAAAGATGCCCTCAGGTGACCTACATGCAGAGGTGGGTCCAAATCAAAAGCTGAACCCCAGGAGCTGTGCGAACAAAGAAGAGAAAGGGAAATCTCTCCCAGCAGCCTCAGGAGCAGTGGATTAAATCTCCACAATCAACCGGATGTACCCTGCATCTGTGGAACACCTGAAATGATAACGAATCATCCCAAATTGAGGAGGTGGACTTTGAGAGCAAGATTTATGATTTTTTCCCCTTTTCCTCTTTTTGTGAGTGTGTATGTGTATGCTTCTGTGTGAGATATTGTCTGTATAGCTTTGCTTTCACCATTTGTCCAAGGGTTCTGTCCAGCCGTGTTTTTGTTGTTTGTTTTTTTTACTTAAAAAAAACTTTTTTTCTTAATTTTCATTTTTTATTTCAATAACTTTATTTTCTTTTAACTTACTTTATTTTATTCTCTTTCTTTCTTTCTTTCTTTCTTTCTACTTTTTCTCCCTTTTATTCCAAGCTGTGTGGATGAAAGGCTCTTGGTGCTCCAGCCAGGAGTCAGTGCTGTGCCTCTGAGGTGGGAGAGCCAACTTCCCTGGTCCACAGGGAGACCTGGTCCACAAGAGACCTGGTCCACAAGAGACCTCCCAGCTCCACGTATTATCAAACAGGGAAAATCTCCCAGAGATCTCCATCTCAACACCAACACCCAGCTTCACTCAACGACCAGCAAGCTACAGTGCTGGACATCCTATGCCAAACAACTAGCAAGACAGGAACACAACCCCACCCATTAGCAGAGAGGCTGCCTAAAATCATAATAAGGCCACAGACACCCCAAAACACATCACCAGACGTGGACCTGCCCACCAGAAAGACAAGATCCAGCCTCATCCACCAGAACACAGGCACTAGTCCCCTCCACCAGGAAGCCTACACAACCCACTGAACCAACTTTAGCCACTGGGGACAGACACCAAAAACAACGGGAACTATGAATCTGCAGCCTGCAAAAAGGAGACCCGAAACACAGTAAGATAAGAAAAATGAGAAGACAGAAAAACACACAGCAGATGAAGGAGCAAAGTAAAAACCCACTAGACCTAACAAATGAAGAGGAAATAGGCAGTCTACCTGAAAAAGAATTCAGAATAATGATAGTAAAGATGATCCAAAATCTTGGAAATTGAATACAGAGAATGCAAGAAACATTTAACAAGGACCTAGAAGAACTAAAGAGGAAAGAAGCAATGATAAACAACACAATAAATGAAATTAAAAATACTCTACAAGGTATCAATAGCAGAATAACTGAGGCAGAAGAACAGATAAGTGACCTGGAAGATAAAATAGTGGAAATAACTACTGCAGAGCAGAAGAAAGAAAAGGAATGAAAAGAACTGAGGACAGTCTCAGAGACGTCTGGGACATTAAATGCACCAACATTCGAATTATAGGGATCCCAGAAGAAGAAGAGAAAAAGAAAGGGACTGAGAAAATATTTGAAGAGATTATAGTTGAAAACTTCCCTAATATGGGAAAGGAAATAGTTAATCAAGTTCAGGAAGCACAGAGAGTCCCATACAGGATAAATCCAAGGAGAAACACGCCAAGACACATATTAATCAAACTATCAAAAATTAAATACAAAGAAAACATATTAAAAGCTGCAAGGGAAAAACAACAAATAACACACAAGGGAATCCCCACAAGGTTAACAACTGATCTTTCAGCAGAAACTCTGCAAGCCAGAAGGGACTGGCAGGACATATTTAAAGTGTGAAGGAGAAAAACCTACAACCAAGATTACTCTACTCAGCAAGGATCTCATTCAGATTTGATGGAGAAATTAAAACCTTTACAGACAAGCAAAAGCTGAGAGAGTTCAGCACCACCAAACCAGCTTTACTACAAATGCTAAAGGAACTTCTCTAGGCAAGAAACACAAGAGAAGGAAAAGACCTACAATAACAAACCCAAAACAATTAAGAAAATGGGAATAGGAACATACATATCGATAATTACCTTAAATGTAAATGGACTAAATGCTCCCACCAAAAGACACAGATTGGCTGAATGGATACAAGACCCATATATGTGCTGTCTACAAGAAACCCACTTCAGATCTAGGGACACATACAGACTACAGTGAGGGGATGGAAAAAGATATTCCATGCAAATGGAAATAAGAAGAAAGCTGGAGTAGCAATTCTCATATCAGACAAAATAGACTTTAAAATAAGGACTATTAAAAGAGACAAAGAAGGACACTACATCATGATCAAGGGATCAATCCAAGAAGAAGATATAACAATTGTAAATATGCACCCAACATAGGAGCACCTCAATACACAAGGCAAATACTAACAGCCAGAAAAGGGGAAATCGACAGTAACATACTCATAGTAGGGGACTTTAACACCCCACTTTCACCAATGGACAGATCATCCAAAATGAAAATAAAGAAGGAAACACGAGCTTTAAATGATCCATTAAACAAGATGGACTTAATTGATATTTATAGGACATTCCATCCAAAAAACAACAGAATACACATTTTTCTCAAGTGCTCATGGAACATTCTCCAGGATAGATCATATCTTAGGTCACAAATCAAGCCTTGGTAAACTTAAGAAAATTGAAATTCTATCAAGTATCTTTTCTGACCACAACGCTATGAGACTAGATATCAATTACAGGAAAAGATGTGTAAAAAATACAAACACATGGAGGCTAAACAATACACTACTTAATAACAAAGTGATCACTGAAGAAATCAAAGAGGAAAAAAAAATAACTAGAAACAAATGACAATGGAGACACGACGACCTAAAACCTATGGAATGCAGCAAAAGCAGTTCTAAGAGGGAAGTTTATAGCAATACAATCCTACCTCAAGAAACAAGAAATATCTCAAATAAACAACCTAACCTTACACCTAAAGCAATTAGAAAAAGAAGAACAAAAAACCCTCAAAGTTAGCATAAGGAAAGAAATCATAAAGATCAGAAATAAATGAAAAACAAATGAAGGAAATGATAGCAAAGATCAAAAAAACTAAAAGTGGTTCTTTGAGAAGACAAACAAAATTGAGAAACCTTTAGCCAGACTCATCAAGAACAAAAGGGAGAAGACTCAAATCAATAGAATTAGAAATGAAAAAGCAGAAGTAACAACTGACACTGCAGAAATACAAAAGATCATGAGAGATTACTACAAGCAACTCTGTGCCAATAAAATGGACAACCTGGAAGAAATGGACAAATTCTTAGAAATGCACAACCTGCCACGACTGAACCAGGAAAAAATAGAAAATATGAACAGACCAATCACAAGCACTGAAATTGAAACTGTGATTAAAAATCTTCCAAAAAACAAAAGCCGAGGACCAGATGGCTTCACAGGAGAATTCTATCAAACATTTAGAGAAGAGCTAACACCTATCTTTCTCAAACTCTTCCAAAATATAGCAGAGGGAGGAACACTCCCAACTCATTCTCTGAGGCCACCATCACCCTGATACCAAAACCAGACAAAGACGTCACAAAGAAAGAAAACTACAGGGCAGTATCACTGATGAACACAGATGCAAAAATCCTCAACAAAACACTAGCAAACAGAATCCAACAGCACATTAAAAGGATCATACACCAAGATCAAGTGGGGTTTGTTCCAGGAACGCAAGGATTCTTCAATATACACAAATCAACCAACGTGATACACCATATTAAAAAACTGAAGGAGAAAAACCATATGATCATCTCAATAGATGCAGAGAAAGCTTTCAACAAAATTTAACACCTATTTATGATAAAAACCCTGCAGAAAGTAGGCATAGAGGGAACTTTACTCAACATAATAAATGCCATATATGACAAACCCATAGCCAACATCGTCCTCAATGATGAAAAACTGAAACGATTTCCACTAAGATCAGGAACAAGACAAGGTTCCCCACTCTCACCACTATTATTCAACATAGTTTTGGAAGTTTTAGCCACAGCAATCAGAGAAGAAAAAGAAATAAAAGGAATCCAAATCGGAAAAGAAGAAGTAAAGTTGTCACTGTTTGCAGATGACATGATACTATACATAGAGAATCCCCAAGATGCTACCAGAAAACTACTAGAGCTAATCAATGAATTTGGTAAAGTAGCAGGATACATAATTAATGCACAGAAATCTCTGAAATTCCTATACACTAATGATGAAAAATCTGAAAATGAAATTAAGAAAAGACTCCTATTTACCACTGCAACAAAAAGAATAAAATACCTAGGAATAAACCTACCTAAGGAGACAAAAGACCTGTATGAAGAAAACTATAAGACACTGATGAAAGAAATTAAAGATGATACAAATAGATGGAGAGATATACCATGTTCTTGGATTGGAACAATCAGCATTGTGAAAATGACTCTACTACTCAAAGCAAGCTACAGATTCAATGCAATGCCTATCAAACTACCTCTGGCATTTTTCACAGAACCAGAACCAAAAATGTCACAATTTGTATGGAAACACAAAAGACCCCGAGTAACCAAAGCAATCTTGAGAATGAAAAATGGAGCTGGAAGAATCAGGTTCCATGACTTCAGACTATACTACAAAGCTACAGTAATCAAGACAGTATGCTACTGGCACAAAAACAGAAATATAGATCAATGGAACAGGATAGAAAGCCCAGAGATAAACCCACGCACATATGGTTACCTTATCTTTGATAAAGAAGGCAAGAATATACAGTGGAGGAAAGACAGCCTCTTCTATAAGTGGTGCTGGGAAAACTGGACAGGTACATGTAAAAGTATGAGATTAGAACACTCCCTAACACCATACACAAAAATAAGCTCAAAATGGATTAAAGACCTAAATGTAAGGCCAGAAACTATCAAACTCTTAGAGGAAAACATAGGCAGAACACTCTATGACATATATCACAGCAAGATCCTTTTTGACCCACCTCCTAGAGAAATGGAAATAAAAACAAAATAAGCAAATGGGACCTAATGAAACTTAAAAGCTTTTTCACAGCAAAGGAAACCATAAACAAGACGAAAAGACAACCTTCAGAATGGGAGAAAATATTTGCAAATGAAGCAACTGACAAAGGATTCATCTCCAAAATTTACAAGCAGCTCATGCAGCTCAATAACAAGAAAACAACCCAATCCAAAAATGGGCAGAAGACCCAAATAGACATTTCTCCAAAGAAGATATACAGATTGCCAACGAACACATGAAATAATGCTCAACATCATTAATCATTAGAGAAATGCAAATCAAAACTACAATGAGATATCATCTCACACCAGTCAGAAATGCCATCATCAAAAAATCTACAAACAATAAATGCTGGAGAGGGTGTGGAGAAAAGGGGACACTCCTGCACTGCTGGTGGGAATGTAAATTGATACAGCCACTATGGAGAACAGTATGGAGGTTCCTTAAAAACTACAAATAGAACTACCATATGACCCAGCAATACCACTACTGGGCATATACCCTGAGAAAACCGTAATTCAAAAAGAGTCATGTACCAAAATGTTCATTGCAGCTCTATTTACAATAGCCAGGAGACAGAAGCAACCTAAGTGTCCATCATTGGATGAATGGATAAAGAAAATGTGGCACATATATACAATGGAATATTACTCAGCCATAAAAGAAACGAAATTGAGTTATTTGTAGTGAGGTTGATGGACCTAGAGTCTGTCATGCAGAGTGAAGTAAGTCAGAAAGAGAAAAACAAATACCATATGCTAAAACATATATATGGAATCTAGGAAGAAAAAAAAAAGGTCATGAAGAACCTAGGGGTAAGATGAGAATAAAGACACAGACCTACTAGAGAATGGACTTGAGGAAATGGGGAGGGGGAAGGGTAAGCTGTGACAAAGTGAGACAGTGGCATGGACATATATACACTACCAAACATAAAATAGATAGCTAGTGGGAAGCAGCTGCATAGCACAGGGAGATCAGCTCGGTGCTTTGTGACCACCTAGAGGGGTGGGATAGGGAGGGTGGGAGGGAGGGAGACACAAGAGGGAAGAGATATGGGAACATATGTATATGTATAACTGATTCACTTTGTTATAAAGCAGAAACTAACACACCATTGTAAAGCAATTATACTCCAATAAAGATGTTAAAAGAAAAAAAAAGAATGTACCACTCCTGACCCCTATTCTTCTGATCTATGCTTTGACTATTAACCTGGGCTCCTGAAAAGGACACATAGGGCTTCTCTTATCACACCAATTCTGTGAAAATGAACAGGCTTTTAGTTTAAGTAGCTAAAGCATACCATGAAAAATTTTTTTCATTTTTTATAACACTAAACTCAGCTCAATTGTTCTAGTTACAGTACTCCTAATTTTTTTTTTTTTTGCGGTACGCGGTCCTCTCACTGCTGTGGCCTCTCCCGTTGCAGCTCCGGACGCGCAGGCTCAGGGGCCATGGCTCACAGGCCCAGCTGCTCCGCGGCATGTGGGATCTTCCCAGACTGGGGCACGAACCCGTGTCCTCTGCATCGGCAGGCGGACTCTCAATCACTGCGCCACCAGGGAAGCCCAGTACTCCTAATTTTTATCCAGCTGATTAACTAGAGAATACTCCAAATACATTTCAAATTATATATCTTTCATGATTTGGGAGATTTTATACAAATGTACGTTTGAGAGTGCTAATTTAAAGCAAATATCAAAAATGATTAAACATTCTCAAGATAAGAGGGATAAACCATTGGATTATTTTATAGATTTAACCACCAATCACAAACTTCTCTAAACAGAAATATTTTGATGTTCATCTTTTTTTTAAATAATTCTTGGGGAAATGTCCAAGAAGGACTATGGAAGTGGGTCAAGAATGTGTGCACACAAAATTTGTATTCTTTACTGTATAAACACTAATTTATTTATTGAAATAATATGCTATTAAATATTTATTAAATAAATTAACATTTTGCTGAGCTTCCCTCCAAAATCATTAATATGGTCCATGGCTATTGATATAGCCAGGGCTCTGATTGTTTCCCATGTCTGTCTTCCAATTGTTTGCTAAGTATTTATTCACCAAGTGACATTCCCCCAGAGTTTAATCTCTCTGTGAAGCTATTCTTTGGAAAGCTCATGAAGTAGAAGGTTTCTGGAAATCATTGAACTTTCACTGAACTATAAGACTCTTGTTATCCAATTCTCTCATTTTACAGATGAGTCTAAAAAGAGGTTTAATGACTTGCGCAAGACCTTGGAATTCACACTATCTTTTACGTAAGTAAAAAGAGGAGTTGGTTTTAAATGTGGAGGACAGAATTACTCATTAGAATTGAACTTCTTTGGAAGAATCTGGGGGTCTAAGGGCAGGTTTCATAAATTTGATTTAAAAAACCCATATCCTTCACATTTTGTTTAAATATGCATGACCCTTTAGAAAATTTCATCAAGTTAAAGAAAAGGAGTAAGGAGGCATGAATACCCCACGCAGATCCAATATAAAAAACTGGAGAGAGAGATTTATTTGTGAAGCTTATGGCCTGCACAGGTATTGTCCAGTCACACTACAATCCTCAGAACCACTTGCAGGACAAGCTAAATGCAAACAATAAATAAGCAAGAAGACAGGTAAACAGAAACAGCAGAAGTGAAAAAGTACACACTGCCGAGAAAGCATTAAACCCGTCCTCCTCACTGGAAAATGAGCAGAACACATTCAACAGCTGAGAATATGCGGCTGCACGATGCTCTCCCAGGTAATGTGTAAATGAGAGGCACATCCGGGGATGACATTATCTGAAAATCTCCGTTGGTCTCTCTCTGTCTCAGATTTCGAGAATAAAGCATACATTTTTCTCTCTCGTTTCTCTACTTTGGTTAATACTGGATAACATAATTCCTTCTCTAGTAATCTCACACAATACATAAATAAGAGCATTTCCCCTAGGTATTTTAATATTATTTTAATATTTATCATATTTTTGCTGAAAAGAATCATGTCTTTCTCTGGTCCCACTAGCCAATGTACCTCAAATTTTTGGAACTTCATTACAGGATCTGTTTGTGAGACACACTTGTATTCTGTGGAACACAATAAACAAATTAAACAATTGTGGATAGAGATATCCCATTTTTCACAAAATTTCTAAAAATTGAGGGTACTGATTTCTAAAAATGTAACAAAACACTTACACTGAAAGCACAAATAACAACTAAAATTATCAGCTTGACATTATTATGTCATAAATTGATGCCCAAATCAATTTGTGAGGAGTCATAAATACTTTTCTTTCTTAAGATTTGTTAGTGTATGTTTTTCAAGGTAAATATGACAAACAGAATCTATTCTGCCCATTTTTATATTCCATATTAAGTGCTGAATTGTCAACTAAGAGCATTCTTATTTTGTCATGATTGGATTTCATGATAGTAGGTATGCAATGGACATTTTGATAACAGACTTCTTCCTTTTTTCTTTTTTAAAATACTATAAAAAATAGATTTTAACTATTAGGGAAAATACTTTTTCCCCCAGTTTTCTCCTCTCATGTTGGGTGTCTGCATAGGTGATTTTTACATAGTTTAAATCAGGAACACATACACTCTTTTTCATTGTCTGCTTTTTTCACTTAGTGTAATTTCATAAATTTTGCCCCATATATTTATAATCACCAGATGACTCAATTGTAGCAAAAAAATTGAGTATCAGATGTTTCAGCCAGATTGTCTTCATACCCTCATAATTATTGTCTTAATGGCTGCAGAATGTTCTAACACATTTTTATACCATAACTTAATTAGCCATTTTGTGATTGGTGAACATTTGCACTGATTCCCATTTTCTATCATAAGTAACCCTGCGGTAAACATATGTACATAATGAGTCATTTTCATCTTTGGATTATTTCTTTAGGATAAATTTCCAAAAATAGGATATTACTGGATTAAGGAACATTTTGTCTCTAAAAATATATGGCCAAAGTGTTTTCCATTTTAAATTGTCAGCAGCAATTTGTGAGTTTGCTAGTTTTCCCACATCTCCATCAACTTTGGGTATTATCATTTTAAATTTTTGCTAACATATTTAAAATGATACCTCATTGTTCCTTTCTATTTTGTGTTATTTTATTTATTTAATTAATGAGAGTAAAAAATTTTCATATCTTAAGTAGTAGTCCAGGTTATTTTAAAGGATGTTTGTTGAACACTTACTATATACCAAGTACTGTGCTGGGGGCTAAGAGGTACAATGGTGAGTAAAGCATGATTTTGATCTTGAGGAGCTCATCAAATAGAATATGTTTCAATGTCCTTTATTAATTTAAAATGGAAAGTTATTTCTTTCCCTTCTTGACAATCAATTGACATTTGTATAGTACCTACCTCTTCTGGGAAGAGTATCTTTTTAAAAATTAGTCTAGATACACATTTTGAGAACATTTTAAAGCACAGAAACATTCAGAGACATGTACAATAAAGGCCTGTGTACTTGCCACCAAGCAATATCAAATAATAACTTTATTTATATAGTTATATGTCAAGCCTTTTTACTTTAATAAAGGAAATAAATTTAAGTCCTCTTTTTTGCCTTTTTCCTTCCCATTTCCAATTCTCCCTTTTCCTAAACAACACTACCATGAATTTGGTGTGTATCATTCCAGTTCATTGAATAAGTAAACTTTCAAAATGATTTGTGATTAATATATAGTATAGTTTTGTGTGGCTTTTTATTTACGTAAATAATTATTATATTGTGTATATCATTTTTCAACTTGCCTTTTCCTTCTGTTTGTGAGACAGATCCATGCTGCAATATAAATAGTTCATTTTTAACTGCTATGTAGTAGTCCATGACATATATATTTATTTATTTATATATTCCCTTATTAATGGACATATAGATTATTTCCTCTTTTTTAAAAAATGTGCTACCATAAATATCCTTACACATAATTCTTTAGGCTTATGTGCGAGTTTTCTCTAGTAGATATATACCTTGAAGGGGAAATGCTGGATTGTAAATTATGAGTACTTTCAATTTTGTTTGACACCGAAAAGTGATTGAACCAATTTACACTCCTACCCACAATATGAGAGAATTCCTGTTTTCTGAAATCCTCTGACATTGTCAGACTTTCAAATTATCACCAATTGGATACATGATAACTGGTACTGTTATTTATATATTTATGTCCCTGATTATTAGAAGTGGGGATTAACATCTTTTCAAATGTCTACTCTTGAGTTCCCCAGTCTATAAATTGTCTGGTCATATAACTGGACCAGTTTTTCTATTGCCTTCTTAAACAATGTTGATGATGATGACAACATGATAATGTTTATTGACTTTTATTTATGTAGAATAACTGTTCTTAGAGAATTATCTGTATTAACCTAAATGAATCCTCAGAGCAGCCATATGAGACGGCATCCTTCTTTTTACAGATGAGGAAACTAAGGCCCAAAGAGATTAAATAACCAATTCCAAATTACAGCTGGTTAGGGTTGGAACTAGAATTTAATGCTAAATGGTCTTGTTCCAGATTATTAAACCTACTGTTAGTACTGCCAGTCACACTACTTGAAATAATTAGTGTCATAAAACAGGAGGATAGAACTGACTCCAAGCTCATATAATTTACATACATCGGTTAATCACTCTCAGTGTATTTTCTTGTTTTGGAAACAAAAATATTAACAGGTGGAATAGATGTAAAAATAATTACAAATATAAAATGTATTTTATACACATGAATGCAGTATCTTCTTTTTGTAGAAATGGGGATACACACAAAAGTAATTTAAAAGTATATAAATCAAACTATATCCCAATGCCTAGATTGTTAAACTTCATACACCTTTTAAAATAATAATTATTTCATTTTTAGTGGTTGTATGTTTTTCTTCCTTTTTAAGCTATATCTAGAATTAAAGTATGTGGAATAAGAAATTATTTCAACTCTAAATTAAGGGGATAATAATTATATCCATTTAAAATATATATCAACAAGGGATTAGCATATCTAATTCAACCAAACTGGAAAAAAACCCAGCTCAGCTCCACTGGTACTAGTAGAAAGAACCATTGCACCCTTGAGGGGAGGACAAGTCATTGAAAAACAAAAGAGTGATATGTTTTTGAAGAAATGAACAAGACTCCAAATCTCCAACTACAGGCAGAATAAAGAGTGATTTTTCATGGCTGATAAAAATAAACCCAACTATTTACAGATGAATTTTATCAGCCAAACGACCCTGACTGAAAGCCTAGAAAAAAGTTTTCTACACAGATCAGGGTAGAAAGCAATTTTCCCTGCTGGGTATAGAGCTTGAAGATGCTGGTGGTTAAAGTCAAGGTAGATGAAAAGGTAAATATTATGTGCTGCTCCTTAGGATGACATAACAGCATCAAGTTCACATTTCTCACTGTGTGTTTCTTGTGTGCTCATTTACCGCACTGAGCACACTCATTAGGCTCTAGAAAGAACCCAAGCCAGACCCCAGGGTCTCTGTTCTTCGACAGCTTAGGCTCTCGCTTAAGCTTCTTCCCCCAACCCCACTACATATTTCTCCTCTGTCAGCACAGTGCCTGAGCTTACATTTTCAGTTCAGTCCTGATAACTCCTGTCAAGGTTCTAATCTTCTATCTAGAAGGGGGTGTAACACTCGAGGTCCTTACCATCCGTAAGTATCATTTGTTGGTAGAATTTCTAGGCAGTCACTTAACAAAGCTTTGAGGAAATAGCATAGTTGAAAGTGAAGCTTTCAAGAGATAACCAAGAAAACAAAAGTGTAGAAAGGAGTTTCCCCCATTGTTCTCTAGAAATTTCTAAATGCTATTAATGGGATTCCATTAGGAAGTATAGCACATTCTAGCTGGCTCTTATAAAGTCACCAGGTACACTGCCATTTTAAAAGCTCTGAGAAGTCTTCTAGTAAGAAACAAATGATTGTGGTTTTTTGCTCAGCTGAATTTCCCATGAATGCAAACAATAATAACGGAATGTTTATTGACAAACAAGAACAAACTTCTTTCTTGGTGGAATGGAAAGTGTGTGTGAACAGGGTACAAGCTCTTTGATAGGGTGATTGGCAAGGCATGAGCTAGGAAAGGTTGGGACCCAATGACAAGGGTCGATCAGAATGCATATGCAACTAATTATTGCTAATTAGAAAAACCCTCCAAAGTGTAAGACCCGGCTTTAAAAATGTTAAAAATTAAATACACTTTGTCATAAGTAATCATGTTGAGAGTTGCTTCTTCTGATGAGGTGTAATCAGGATCTCATGGGGAAATACACTAAAGTTAGCATCAGAAGTCCTGCATTTGAGCTCCTGCTCTGCCACTTATTAGCTATGTGATGTGTGTGAAATTTGTAATTTTAAAGTTCTAGATAAATGTAGGGCATTATTAGAATCCAGGACAGTCATGGAATTGTTGGTACACACTCAGGATAGCAGAATCCTTACTTGTTCCCCCACATAAATAAAATTGTGCAGAATCTTTTAAAGACCGTTGTTATTTTTTCCACTTTGGGGCTATAATGAATAAAGCTGCTGTGAACACTTTTGTATACATTTTTTGTGGACACGTTTTTGTTAGGTACATTACCATATGTAATGAGTTTCCCATTTCATTAGATTTTCATTTGTTTCTATCTCTGACAGGGTGCTAACTTCTGGCCCAGTTGTCAATTAGGATTCTCATTTATTTCTTCAGTAACATCTAATGCTATTCTGATTTCTTTTTGGTTTTTAAGAACTGAAAAGATATTTCTGAACGTCAATAGAGCATATGGGGATTCAATTTTTTCTTCTAACACTGGGGAAAAAAAGCAGAGCTCTTACAACAGTCATATATCCATAGAAAGACCTGTACAAGAGTGTTCACTGCATCTTTTTTCATTCAAGCTCTAAATTGAGAAAAAAAATTATCAATAAGAAAATGAATAACTACACAGAGTATAGAACAGAACACAATAAAAGGGTACATATAACATGGACGAATCTCATAGATATTATGCTGAATGGAGGAAACCATCACAAAAGAGTACATACTGAGTAATTTTTACTTACATGGAATTTAAGAACAGGCAAAAACTAACTGATAGTACTAGAAGTTAGAACAGTATTTACCTCTGGGAGTGGATGGAAGGGAGTGGGTATGACTAGGAGTAGACAGGAGGAAAGTTATGAGGTGCTAAAAGTGTTTTACAGGTCATCTGGACGCAGCTTAACCAAATATGGAAATTTGCATCTAGTTATACAGATAAAATAAGTACATTTGTATGTTTCACTGTTTGTATGTCACTTTCAATCTAATCAGCTTTTCTTTAACTATCAGAAAATTTTTCATTTCTGTTTTTTAATCAATATTACATCTAAATTCAAATTTATTTATACATGTAACACCATTCCTTCAAAAATAATTGATCACGTCCATGGAGCCTGCACTGTGCCAGGAACTGAAGACTCAGCAGTGAATTGGACATCCATGGTTGCTGCCCTCAGACAGCTCTCAGCCTAGCAGGAAAGACAGCTGTAGAGGAAATAATTATAAAATGACGAGGGTAGCAAAGGAAGTGTGAAAACCAGCAGTGAGGTCAGGGAAGAAAGTACCATTTAACTAGGACATTAAGAATGAGCTGAATCTAGGTAGATGAGGAACACTTGCTAGAGGGACCAACATGTACAAAAGCCCTGAGGCAAGAAAGGTGTTCCTAGCATTGAAACAGATGCTTCTGGAGTGGGGAGAGCCAGGGAAAAGTGGCTGGAGAGGTAGGCAGGGCCTAGGGAGATATTAAGTCAGTTGCAGAAAATAATGCAGCTGTTCTGATACACACAACAATTTCAAATTAGAGATTATTGCAAATCTGCTTGCACCTGCTGCAGTCTTAGATCACTGTCAACATTCAATTGATTATCTTATAGTGGTTGTTGAGTATTGAAAAAATCCAGATTAACATGAACAAATGGTTACAAATAGTTTTTAATAGACTACCTAGCAATCCCAGGAGACTTCATGATTAAAGAGAGATGGCAGGAGGAGCTTTGCTCCAAGTTTGAAAAATTGCAACAAAAACCAAGTTAACTGACAGCACAGGCTAACATGGTTTGTATAGTAGGGATTCCATTGTGTCAACTTTTGATATATGAGAAAATTACACATGCTTTGTATTTTTAATTGCACTTTAAAAAACATACTTAAAAGAGTTTTAAAAATGACATTCTAGGGCTTCCCTGGTGGTGCAGTGGTTGAGAGTCCGCCTGCCGATGCAGGGGACACGGGTTCGTGCCCCTGTCCGGGAAGATGCCACATGCTGCTGGGCCCGTGAGCCATGGCCGCTGAGCCTGCGCGTCCGGAGCCTGTGCTCCGCAACAGGAGAGGCCACAACAATGAGAGGCCTGCACACCGCCAAAAAAAAAAAAAAAAAAATGACATTCTAGTGAAACTTTTGTAGAAACCCTGAGGTGCTCAGTTTGAAAACCACTAGAGTAGTCAAAAGATTCTGAGTTGAACTTTCATCTTGAACCTGTATGTACAAATTTGGGCAAGTCATAACTTCCCTTTCAATCATTTCTAAAATAGTGTCTCTCTGCTTTTCTACTTTATTGGTCTCACATAGGGCAGACTTTGGTCACCTATCGTGCGCAGGGTACACGAAGTTTCCTTCATGTGGCACTGTGCACAACTCTAGGGCCTGAATCTTGTTTGCTCAAAGTCTATCAAGCTAATCCCATTCCCTTTGGCCAAGTACTCAATGTGGTTATATGACATTGTTCTAGGCAATGAGTAACAAAGGAGAAATATGCTAGGGTGCTTCTGGGGAATATTTTCCTCTCTCATAGAAAGAGTCCTTTCTATGAGAAGGACTCATAACTGAGAAGTAACCCCTCTTCTTCCTTCCTTAATTGCTGTCATGTGAGGATATTTTGTTGGTGCCACTGCAGCCATTATGTGAGCACGGGGAGAAAGAGAATTACCCACCCCCAACCCAGCACTCTGGAATCCTGGAGTGGCCGAACCATTACTGTTACCACCCTCTACAAGAATTCTTGTTATGTGACCAAAAAATAAAAAGAGAAATGCTCCTATAGTCTAAGTTACTGTTGGGCATTCTGTTAATTGCAGCCAAAGCCATCTCAAATGATATACTGTGACATGAAGCCTTTCCAAAGTGAGTGGCTGAGTGCTGCCTAATTAGCCAATCTCAAAGGATCTAACTACATTCTCGTTCTCTGGATCCACGTGGTAATATCCTCCTCTAGATGACATTGCCTTATAATAAGGAATTTAAGCCACTAAACTTCTTTGGGAATGACTGTGATATAATAGAAAGCACGTGGACCTTGGCACCTGACAAACCTGGACTTGAATCTGAATTCAACCACTTAGTAACTGTATGATCTTGGACAAGTACCTTAGTCTTTCCAAGCCTCACATTCTTCATCCAAACACTGGGGATAATAATAGACCCTACCGCAGAGGATTGTTAGTGTTATGAAATCATTTGAGATATGTGACATGCTTAGAACAATGTCTTGAATGTTGAAAATATTTTCAGGTGTTTGCTGTCCTCCCGCTCCTGCTCATTATCATCATCATTTCTTTCTCTTCCATTCAGAGAACTTCAAGACAGACATATACTATGCCATACGCCATTCTATATCAGGGTACATATACTATGCCATACGCCATTCCATATCAGTGTACATATACTATGCCATACGCCATTCTATATCAGTGTGCCTGATCCATTATAAAAACAGAGGATATGGAAGTTAAAATCATTCAATATATACTGTCTAATAACTAGAACTATTACCAGATAATGCTTTTAAAGGGTTTCAAAGTCATTAAAAGAATTGAATATAAAAATACAATTTCTAACATGTTAACTCATATTTCCTATGAGATTTTGCTTTTGAAAGTATTGGCAGGATCTTTGGAGGTATTTTCATTTTTTGAAAAATTGTTTTTCAAAATACTTCAAAGTAAATTTTTATCACTGCATTTCTTTTTGCATGATTAAGAAGCCAGGGTGACTGGAATTACTTCCAGATTCATCTTACAATAATGGTTTATAAAGTATCAAATACAAGAACTATTACAACTACCTGCTATAACACAAAATGTATAGCTTTATAAACAAATTCCTATGGGTCTAATTTCAACCCTGCCACCAGAAAGTTATTAACGCTTATAACTTTGGTAGTTAAATGGTCACAGTGGAGAGTTCCTTTATATCCAAAAAATTAAAATTAAACAAATAATGAATTAATTCTTAGCACTCAATTAACTAAAAATGGCTTGACCCATGTGAACAAGGTCAGTTGACTATAGCAACGTTTGTTGGATTTAATGACTTAGTCCAAGGTTTGCACTAGGATATTATATAAAAGAATAATCTTTTGCTATCTGAAATTAGCTGATAATAATAATCAGATACATTTTCCTCTTACTACAGCAGAAGCCTAACACAGGCAAACTCCTTCATTCATTCACTTATCTGACAAGTTTTTGAGAGTGGGCTATGTCTATGAGACAGGCATTGTACTAAGCCCAAGGGACAGAAAGATGAATTACAGAGACAGGGTCATTGCTCTCACAGAGCTTACCTCAGGTCCCAGGGAGACAGAAAGGAAACAGAGTTTCTACCTAGTCGAGTGTGATATGGCCCAGTGGGGCAGCGTGGTGTACTTTGGAGAGCTGGGCAGCAACACTTACACACATCCTGAGGAGCAAGGGATATAGAAGCTGAGGTCTGTAAAGTGTACAGCCAGGAATTTAGTCAAAGGAGGATGGAGATGGAGAGAGTATGCCAAGCAAATGAAGCATAAATTTTGGGGAGTGCACAGTAAGAGCTGCGTACAAAATTTACAAGGAGTTTACAGCCTAGAGTTTCTTACTGATTTTACATGAACTAGAAAACACTGTGTTGGACATCAGACCCAGTATGACACATAAAAGAGTCTCTCCCTTTTAAAGCAATTTCCCCAAGATAAGTAAACTGCATAATGCAACAGAGAAAAAGAGGGGTTTGGTACTACTGACTGAACATAGTAAGTAACAATAATAAACATTTTCTTGGCACTCCCAGGACCCCATTCGTTTGGTAAACATAAATTTAAGTAAGCATTTATGCTCGAATAAGGGAAAAGATAGCATACTTGTGATAAGCTACCAAGTGTATATATATTAAGGGAGAAGGAAGTGGCATATATAGGGTGACTATACATCCCAGTTTTCCCAGGACCATCCCAGTGTATGCCTGCTGCCCCTGGCTGGATAATAAATTATATACAATGGTTCATAAAAGGGGATGATGTCTATAGGCTAGACTTGGGAAAGGCTTCACAGAAACAGTGGGACTTGTAAGGTGACTTGATGGCAGGGTGGGAACCAGTAAGGAGAGACAGGCTATAGCTGAAGCTCAAACACCAGCCAAGAGAGACCTGCTGAGAATGTGAAAGCTCTTCATTCATTCACTTACTCACGCATTCAACCAGTATCTATAGCCCATATACTCCACGGCAGGCACTGCTCAGATGCTGAGTCACACCAGGGAACACGCTAGCCAAAAGCCTGTCCTCATAAAGCTCACATTCTAGTGGGGGTGGGGGAGAAGCAGAATTCTTTTAAAAACCAACAAATGAGTAAACTGGTTATTTTCAGATAGCGATAAATGCTCTAAAGGAAAGCTGAAAGGGTGACACATTAGTGAGAACTGGAGGATGGCTGCTCTCGACAAGACTCTCGGAAGAGCTAGACCGTGAGTTGTGACCTGAATGCAAAGAAGCAGGCATCCATGAAGGGAAATGATGTGAGGAAGCAGGTGCGGCCCTGGTGTAGGGACCAGCTTGGTCTGTGGCTGGCAGTCGTGATCAGGAGGGAGAGAGACGCTCAGTCGTGGGCTTAGGCCAGGCAGTTAAGGCAGGGTACTGCAGCTCAGGGGAAGAACCTGCATTTGCTTGCAAGTGCAAAGGGAAGGCATTTGGAAAATAAACCTGAATCGTGTTTAAAGAGATCACTCTTGCTGTCTGGGGGCAAAGAGAATGCAGGGAAACAGGAGCCCAGCAGGGACAAAGAGACGGCAGCTGCTTAGACCAAGTGACTGCAGGGGAAACAGAGGTAATTAGATGGAGTTCAAACATGTTTTGGAGGTAAGTTGCCAGTGTTGCTAAAGGTTTTTTGAGGTTGAGAAGGTGGGGAGTGATAGAGAGAATTGAGGAGTAATTCCTGGATTTGGTCTAAAATTGGGTGCATAGTAATATAAATACAGTTATTGAAATGGAAGCACAGTTTCACTTTCAAGCGTCCATTCATGATTTGATCAAAGAGCAATTGACCTGGACAAAGGGAAACGCTGATTCTTATCATGAACTCTTAGAAAAAAGCCCATATCAAATCCATCTTTTTTTTTTTTTTTCCCGGTACGGTACGCGGGCCTCTCACTGTGTGGCCTCTCCTGTTGCGGAGCACAGGCTCCGGACGTGCAGGCTCGGCGGCCATGGCTCACGGGCCCAGCCGCTCCGCGGCATGCGGGATCCTCCTGGACCGGGGCACGAACCCACGTCCCCTGCATCGGCAGGTGGGCTCTCAACCACTGCGCCACCAGGGAAGCCCCAAATCCATCTTTTCATCCCCTACAGTACCAAATGTGCCACTGCATCTAAATACTCAAGAAGATAATAACGAATGACTGAACGGAAATTTTCTATGTGAATTATTCTAGATATTTCAGGAAAACTTCAAGAGGTATATAGGGTAACTTTGTTAAGCAATTAGTTCATTTGTTCTCTCCCTTATGGTTCCTTTACTCCTTGGACACATTTAGCGCTTATTTTGTGCCAAGCATTGTGCTAATAAGCAGATACGTGAGTTACACAGTGCCGGTGCTAGAGCAGAAAAAAATTTGATGACAGCAAATGACAAAGGACCCTAATGTGAGCTAAAAGTCAGGGAGGGCTTCCTTTGAGGAAGAAATTCTTGAGCAAAGGGCTAAAGGCATGAACTTGGCAGGAGTAAGTTCTTGTAATGAGAGGACCCAAAAGAAGCCCCTGTGGCTGGAGTTGAGGGGCCGGGGTGGCCGATGAGGAGAGGAGGCTGAGAGGGCTGGAAGCAGGCTCTGCGGGGCCTTGTAGACAGAGACTCCGGAAGGGTTTAAAGCAGGTTAGACATGATCAGACTGTATCTTAAAGAGATCAGCCTGACTGCTTGTGACAAATGACTAGGTTGAAGGAGGTCAGCCAAGGGCTGACACTGGTCACTTTCTGCTTGCAGTTAATTAACATTTCTTACGCCATCTAGAAACATAACATAGTCCGAATAATTGTCTTTGGAGAGGTTTGGATGAAGAATAAGGAGAAGGAGAAGGAGAAGAGAGGGGGAAGGCAAGGGAGGAGAGGGGGAGAAAGAAGCAGCAGCAGCAATGTAGGCAAGAAGCTCAAATATTTGGCATGTAATTTCAAACATCTAGGTAACCTATTCCAGGCTTCCCAAGATATTTAACTATCAAATAATTTCACTATCAAAGAAACAGCTAAGAAAATGCCATTCTTTTTTATTAACTACAATTTTAAACTAATGGCTTTTCCCCCCAATTTAAGTATAATGCATGTTCATTGTAAAAAAAAAATTTAGGAAATGAAGAAAACTAGTAGAAAAAAATACCTTTAGTAGCTCCCCAAAATAGCCTCTGTTAATATTTTA
Organism: Orcinus orca; assembly: GCF_937001465.1. NCBI lineage: Eukaryota > Metazoa > Chordata > Mammalia > Artiodactyla > Delphinidae > Orcinus > Orcinus orca. The sequence continues at coordinate 34,615,131 of NC_064567.1, forward strand.
CTATATTTCTTCATATACTTCTTTTTTTTTTTTTTTTTTTTTTTTTTTGCAGTACGCGGGCCTCTCACTGTTGTGGCCTCTCCCGTTGTGGAGCACAGGCTCCAGACGCGCAGGCTCAGCGGCCATGGCTCATGGGCCCAGCCGCTCCGCGGCATGTGGGATCTTTCCGGACCAGGGCACGAACCCTTGTCTCCTGCATCGACACGCGGACTCTCAACCACTGCGCCACCAGGGAAGCCCTCTTGGTATACTTTTGACTAAGCTTTCTTCATTTTTTAACAGGTTTCTTGTTGCACTGTTTATACAATTTCATTTACTTCTCTTTTCACTTAATAAGTTAACACAATCATGAGAAATAAAAACTGTCTCTTTATGACTTTACCCAAGATCTCGAGGAACCCTGTTTCTCCTCTCTAATCAAATATGCAGCTTACAGGTCACAAATGATGAAGTGCTGGCCTCCTGTGAGTCCTGGCATTGTCAAACTTTTTGAATATTTATTTATCTTCATCATTGACAGAAATGTCTGATTCTCCCCCCCTTACATTCATAAGGAATTGCTCCTTCATTGAGGAAGGGATGTCAAAACTATTAAAATTTCAAATAGGCCAACTTCTTTTCCACAATGAGCTGGCCGTATATGTCATCCAAACAGCTACACTGTGATATTCCAAAGAGAGCATCTAAGTTGTGTTACTATTTTTAAATGTTAGAACTTTAACAAATCCATGAAGTTTCGTATACTTCATTGTATTTACTAAAGTGGTTCCAGTTTTAAAAAATTGTCGTCAGCCAAATAACAGACATCCTAGAAGTACTTTCCCTTGTTCAGGTTTGGGAAGTAGGGTGGATTGAATAACAACATCATTTCCTTTGCCTGAGAAATAAATGAAATCGTAGTATGCTAAGTTGCACATATTTTTCATTAGTACTTAGCCACCGTGTCTATACTAGATCCATTTATCTCATACAGTTTTTTCCTTCTTTTCAGATAAAACTTTCAAATGCTTACATTTCACTGCATACTGGTTGATTGGATAATTTGAACATCAAAGGAAACTTTCATTTAATTTAAGGCGTAAAGTTGTCCTTTGCTTTATTAACTCTCCATCAATAAACAAGCAATTTGGAAATGTAATCAGGAAATGCTTCCGATTGGCTGACAATGTATCAAAGGCAGGCTTCAAGGCAACAGCAGGCTGTAACAAGCAGTTTATTACCAGTAGCTGTTACTGACATTAGTCAAAACCAAGAAAGATAAAATGGAATAAGAAATGTAATGCTGGAGGAGCCTTGGGCACTGTGTTCTCTTCTTCCTTTTGAAAACTGCAAGCCTGTCTTTGATATGATAACAAATATAAACTGTTTAAAAACACCAAATGCAGAAAAACTGAGCCTAGCCTGTCATGGAGTTAATCCATTCCGGAGTGACACACAAATAGTGTAACATCCAGCAGATATATGTTATGGAAATATTTTGAATTGGATTTTACATGTAGTGAGCAAATTGGAACTTTTGATTTTTACTAGATATTGTAATATGCATGTTCTCATATTAACAGAATGTAATCCTATTTGAAGATAATGAGTTTTCAACAGGCTCTGCAATTGGAAGCTACATGAAAAAAAATTGTTTGGTTTTTAACTAGAGACGGGCGAAGAGAATTGGACCCTAAATTTGCAAGGTAGCTTCGCTTTATGTCAGTCTGCTGCATGTTATTTTGCCCTCGGTTACTGCTTACCAAAAGATTTCTGGGATTGACGCGCTTTAGGTTTCCCCCCTACCCCTTATCTCTGGACTGTCCATCCCTGGGCAAATAGCAAAGTGCAGAGCACTTGACCAGGATTTTTCTTTGCACACATGCCTTCTTATAGTCATTCTAAACAGCCTATGCATATCTTTCAGACAATTAAAACAGGAGAGAGAGGGAAATAGCCTTTACCCTTGTTGGTTTGAAACCTCCTTTAGATATTGAGCAGATTCACAGAATTATTTTTCATTGCACTCAGAACATGATAAGCCACACTGATAGCAAAATCAAATAGACTTAACACAAAGGAGAGATAAAAAGAACCAAGAAGGGATTCTCTTTTTTATTGCTTTTGGGGGCATCTCTGCCTTGGCACGTTGGGTGTGCTGAGCCTGGGTGTCTTTCCATCACCATGTGAGGAGTTTCCCCTCATAGAGCAGCTAGAGATCTCCACATTTCAAAATAAATAATATATATATTGTTTGAAGAAGCTTTGCCTTAGGGGCCGATATATATCGAAATGAGTGTATGAGATCTGGCTGGTGGGTTGCACCAGGGTTACTGACCATCTTTCTGTCCACTTTTTCTCCAGTGTCCGGGCACATTAGTCATTTTCTTTGAATTATCTTCTGACCATCTGCCCAATTTGTCCTCAACACATAAACACACTCAAGTGTCATAAAAACTCCTTTAAAGTAAATGCTCCTTAATTTTGCATACGGGTATTTAAGACTTTGATTACCTCACTATTGAGCCACATGATACGCTTCTTAAAACATTCTTTTAGGGCTTCCCTGGTGGCGCAGTGGTTGAGAGTCCGCCTGCCTATGCAGGGGACACGGGTTCGTGCCCCGGTCCGGGAAGATCCCACATGCCGCGGAGCGGCTGGGCCCGTGAGCCATGGCCGCTGAGCCTGCGCGTCAGGAGCCTGTGCTCCGCAACGGGAGAGGTCACAACAGTGAGAGGCCAGCGTACCGCAAAAAAACCCAAAAAAAACAACATTCTTTTAGTTTATGTTCTGCTTATAGGTACAGATATATCATGTAATTGAAAACCTATGCATGTGCAGAGTTGCCAATTTTTCTACTGTGACCTACTCCTATAATGATGGAAGCAAACCTCTGAGCTGATTGGGCTACTTGATTTTAACTGACAGCTGCTTTCAAACTGATTTCAATTAGCTAAAAATTTTGACTCATTGGGCATACTACAAAGAGGAAAAAATAGTTTAACTTATGACTGCAATTCAAGAATCTCATGAAGTTCAACCAAGCAATTGCGAAGTACCTTTAGTTACATTAGCCTTATTGTTATTTTTTTCAAGTTACTTTGTAGGCTTTTGAAAATCACCTTCTGAAAAACAAGATGTTGTATTTGGTATTGAGGTCAGGAAATGCCACATATCTGTTAAACATCACTATAGGATAGTATCCATATTCTCTAATTCTAATGATAATTGGAGTTTTAAGGTTTTTTTTTAAACAGAGGAATTGTTGATTTACAATATTTATGTTTCAATTGTACAACAGAGTGATTCACAATTTTTAAAGGTTATACTCCATTTATAAGTATTATAAAATATTGGCTATATCCCTTGTGCTGTACAACATATCCTTGTAGCTTATTTATTTTATACATCGTAGCTTGTACCTCTTAATCCCCTACCGCTATCTTACCCCTCTCCCCTTCCCTTGCCCCACTGGTAACCTCTAGTTTGTTTTCTACATCCGTGAGTCTGCTTATTTTTTGTTATAGTCACTAGCTTTTTAGTTTTTAGCTTCCACACATAAGTGATGTCAGACAGTATTTGCCTATTGCTGTCTGACTTATTTCACTAAGCATTATGCCCTCAAGTCCATCCATGTTGTTTAATTATAATTGGATTTTTTAAAGTCAGCTTCTGATTCACAGAGAGGGAAACATTTTTTATTAGTATTCTTATGACTGCACCAAAATTTAAAATGTCTGTTCTTTCAGAAGTAGCAATAATAAAAGTCTCCTCAGCTGTGTAGTGAAAGACTGAAAAAGCAGTTCAAACTCACAGAGCAAAAGACACTGTGAGAAGAAAGTAAGTACCACCAATGATGAACATACAGAGAAATAAACAACATGCCAACACATATTTTGCCCTCCCTTGTTTTCTGTGCTCATTGTGCATAATTAAACATCTATTAATATCAATGGGAATATGTGGAAGCCAAAGAATTACTTTTAAATAGATTTGTCATTCGTCTATTAGCACCCAAAGACCAAATAAAAGAAGTCAGTGGTTTAAGAGTTTTAGAAGATTTTTTTTTTGAGATTGATCCAAAAAATCTATGTGAGGTTATTTATATCATCTGCAGCTTTGTGCTTCTCAGACAAAATGTGGAAATATCAATGTTGAAACAAAACTTAAGAGGAGAAACATTAGATATTGTGAAAAGAACAAAGAGTGTCAATTTTTTAAAGACCAAGGGCAGTGTGGTGCTGGAGAGAGAGAAGAGGCACAAATGGTGTCATTTATTAGTTCTAGAAGATTACGTGACATTTCACTGCTTTCACTATGCTTAATAGAGAGTGAAGCAATTTGTTATGAAAGTGGTTTGTCTGAGATAAGTAGGAGTGTTGAGGGAGTGGCTATGAATATTACTTTGTAATAGTCTCACTTGTGTATGTAAGAATTAAAAAACATCAGGAATATTGAAAAAGTATCATAGTTTTCCATTTTGTTTCTTATTTATGAAAAAAATGCATAACGGCACAATCAGTTCATTTGAGGGAGGAGAACTCTGGGAGGGGGCTTCTTCATAAAACAAGACTTTCACCTACATCACTGGCTCTGTAAGTTATGTTCTAAAGGTGCCAAGAGGCAAGTGGGCTGCATTTTTTCAATCACATATAAAGTCCCAAGGATCTAGTAGATAAACACAGAGAACATGTGAAGATAATTTACACTACAGGATATATATAGTACGGAACTTGACATTCTGAACCTAGGTATTAAGTGAATACACAAAATTTTAAAATATTGAAGGTATGGGTCTGAGGAAAAGGGAAGAATGTAGGATGATGCCTAAGGGTCTGGTTGGAAGAATGTGTAGAAGACAGTGCCATTCATTTGTAATGCAGAAGATGGGGGGATAGTTTGGGAGGAGAACAAGTTAAATTTTACATTTTGGACATGTTATTGTGAGACATCTAAAAGTCATTGAGGTCCAAATGGCAATGTCATGAAGGCTGTTGAAAACATGAGAATGGTGGTCAGAGGAAAAGCTGGGATGGATATCTACATATGGGAATCATCAGCACAGAGTTGGGGTAGGTCATCAAAGGAGAGAGGTGAGAGAAAGGAAAGAGCTCAGAACCAGGTGTGAAGAACCCCATATACAGATTCTGATAGGGAAGAAGAGCCAGCAAAGGAGACTGGACAGGAACCACCAGTGAATGAAGAAGAAAACCATTAGAGAGTGAGGCTGCTAGATTCGAAAGAAGAAACATAGAGAAGATATTTTACACTGTATTGAGTGATTCTTAGAACTCAGGAAGAATGAGGACAGAAAGGTGGTCATTGGCTTTGACAACATGAAAGTTTCTGGTGGCCTTGACAGGAGTGATTTCAAGACAAGAGTGGGAGCATTCCAGGGTGGGTACCATATTAGAATAAATTGAATAGAGCCTCAAGGATGAGGAATTTGAACTGCAGAGAAGATGGTGAGAAGGTAGAGTTTTCTTTGTTGCTATTGTTTTTCTTTTAAGACAGGAGATAGGAAAGAATGTTTATATGTTGATAGGAATGACCCAGTGTACGGAGCTTGACGCTACAAGAATAAGACAACTACAGAAAAAGAAATAACTGAGAATTAGGGAAATGATGGAATTTGGGCTTGCTACTGGTAGGAGTAGTAGTTGCTTCAGACTTGATATTGACTGCTTCATTGTCACAAGAAGGAAGAAGGTGATGACTGATGCAAGGAACGCTGATAAATGGCTATTGTTATCGGGGTGTGTGTGTGCACGTATGTTATAGTAATAATTGTATTTTGAAAAACTCTTGACTTATCAAAAATGACATTATATAGAAATAATTTCAAAGAAGAAAAAAGTTTAAAAACTAAATGTTTCAATTGTAAAGGGAACTTTTGCATAGCTCTGAATTAAACACGATTGAGCAAATGCAGGTTTTGATTACTTTTGGCTTTTACCTTTGAGTAATGACCTTTATTTTCAGATGACCACTACCATTTTATTAAAACAGGACTTATCACTCTCTCACCTTTAGCACCTATCATTATGGTTAACCAGTGATTCTCAAAGTGCAGCCTTAGATTCCTTCCTAAGACTCTTTCCAGGGTTTCCAGAGGTCGAAACTATTGTTATAATTATACTAAGATTTTTTTGGTCTGTTTACTGTGCTGACATTTGCACTGATGGTGCAAAAGCACTGATAAAGAATAAAACTTCTGTCACCTTAGCACAAATCAAGGTAGTGGCACTAAATCGTACCACTAGCCACTGATGAAACAGTAACAATTATTAATTTAATCTCTATTATATTAAGTTACTAATTTTGTAAAATTAACACCTTGAACACATGGCTCTTTAATATTCTGTACAAGACCTGAAAATGGCAGTCCTTTGGAAAATCCAGGCTCTCTAAATCTTGGTGCTTTGACTAACGTTTCACTGAGCTATCAGGAGGACAGTGGTAATGGTACAAAGGCACGTACAAAGGTTTGGTTCCTACTCCCAGGTCTGTGCTTTGATCAAATCTCTTAAACCCTTTGGGCCTGAAGTTTCTCATATTTACAAAAAGGAAATTTATCTCAATTTTTTTTCTTACCATTCTTTAGCAATGAATTCCATGTAACTCTGATAAAGATGTCAACATATGGCCCAGTCTAAAGGAGTTATGCCAATAAAAGAGAGCTGAGCAAACAAAAGCAATTTCAAGATAACCTAAGTTCTTAACCTTCATTTTTTGAATACCACAAAGACCACAGCAATAATTCTTACAACGGCCTTTTCCCCCCTCTCACCTGCTTCTAGCTTGTGAGCTCCCCACCCTCACTCTCATACACTCCACTTTCCTTACAAGACTGCATCCGAGAAGGAAAAGAATAGATCTAGCAAGGCAGGACTCTCCTCTACTCTCTGTTGCCCCACTTTACAGAAGCTACTATGCAGAGTTTTGTGTATCCTGTATAATATTCTACTTTACAGGAATTCCATAATATTTTAATCATTTCCCCTTAAAGGACATAGAGAATGTCTCCAGATTTTGTATCAATATAACATAGCCTTCAAATAGCATCTTTACACATGTAACTATAAATATTTTTGCAATTATGTCTTTAGAATAAGTTCTTGAAATCGAATTGTTTTTTGAAGTTGTCCTACCATAAGGTTGGATAAATTTTTACTCCCACCAACATGTAGATCAATGCCTGCTTTCCCAAACCTTCCTCAATACCAGGTCTGATTGAACTTTTAAATTTTTTCTGCCAGACTCATAGATTAAAAAAAATCTCATTACCATAGTAATTTGATTTTAATTATTACTTTTTATTAATTAAAAAGCATGCTTTTTATATTTATTTCCCATTTGAATCTTTTTCTGTAAATTACCTATGCATGACTACTTTCCATTGGGTTGCTAGTCCTTTGCTAAATGACTTATACAAATTATTTTCTTTACCCTCCAACTTACAAATATTTTCCCAGTCTTTTGTTCCTCATTTACTTTATTCAAAGTGTTTTGTCTAGGTGGATACTTTTTATTTTTCAGTTATCAGTACATTTACCTACAGCTTTTCAGTCTTATGCTTACGTGCCCTAAACTTATTTTTTTTTAATTACCAAGCTCTTTCAAGGCCTTTAATGATTTCATTTTTACTCTCAAATTCTTGAGCCAACTAAAATTCATTCTGAGGAAGGAGTGAGGTAAAGCTCTAGTTTCACTTTTTTCCAGATGCCTAGCCAGTTGTCCCAATACCCTTTATTGAATAATCCATCTTTTCCACAATGTGTTGAAAGGCCACCTTTATCGTATCTTAAATTGGTACATTTTCCTCTATCTCTGACCTCTCAGAATAGGGAGTTATAGGTGAAAGATAAGAAAGGAACAAAGGAAGAAAAAAAAATTGAAACAGAAAATATAGTGGTTAAACTAGATCAAGAAAAAAATGAAATAATTTCTAGAGGAATACTAAAAACTAAGCATCATGTTTTTCTATTCTCCCTGGTTCCAAGAGAATATTCTGCATTTGTTAACTAAATCACAGAAAATTGGAAGTATCACTATCCTCCTCAAAAGAGCTGGATTCTTATTACAAATCTTGTAGGATAAAGAGATGAGCACAATCTGTTATCACTTTTCTTAATCTTGGATCATTAGTAATTTTGTGGCATTGGGAAAATAAAGCATCATTAAAAGATCTTGTACATTGTAGGTATTCAATACAAAAAAAAAAAAACTCTGTTAAACAGTACTAGAGCTGGGCTTCCCTGGTGGCGCAGTGGTTGAGAGTCCGCCTGCCGATGCAGGGGACACGGGTTCGTGCCCCGGTCTGGGAAGATCCCACATGCCGCGGAGTGGCTGGGCCCGTGAGCCATGGCCGCTGAGCCTGCACGTCCAGAGCCTGTGCTCCGCAACGGGAGAGGCCACAACAGTGAGAGGCCCGCGTACCACCAAAAAAAAAAAAAAAAGAAGAAGAAGAAAAAAAAGTACTAGAGCTAATCAATGGATTTGGTAAAGCACCAGGATACAAAATTAATGCACAGCAATCTCTTGCATTCCTATACACTAATGATGAAAAATCTGAAAGAGAAATTAAGGAAACACTCCCATTTACCACTGCAACAAAAAGAATAAAATACCTAGGAATAAATCTACCTAAGGAGACAAAAGCCCTGTATGCAGAAAACTATAAGACACTGATGAAAGAAATTAAAGATGATACAAACATGGGGAGATATACCATGTTCTTCGATTGGAAGAATCAACATTGTGAAAATGACTATACTACCCAAAGCAATCTACTCCTTCAATGCAATCCCTATCAAACTACCAATGGCATTTTTCACAGAACTAGAACAAAAAATTGCACAATTTATATGGAAACACAAAAGACCCCCAATAGCCAAAGCAATCTTGAGAAAGAAAAACAGAGCTGGAGGAATCAGACTCCCTCACTTCAGACTACACTACAAAGCTACAGTAATCAGGACAGTACACTACTGGCACAAAAACAGAAATATAGATCAATGGAACAGGATAGAAAGCCCAGAGATAAACCCACACACCAATGGTCACCTTATCTTTGACAAAGGAGGCAAGAATATACAATGGAGGGAAGACAGCCTCTTCAATAAGTGGTGCTGGGAAAACTGGACAGCTACATGTAAAAGAATGATATTAGAACACTCCCTAACACCATACACAAAAGTAAACTCAAAATGGATTAAAGACCTAAATGTAAGACCAGACACTGTCAAACTCTTAGAGGAAAACATAGGCAGAACACTCTATGACATCAATCACAGCAAGATCCTTTTTGACCCACCTCCTAGAGAAATGGAAATAAAAACAAAAATAAACAAATGGGACCTAATGAAACTTAAAAGCTTTTTCACAGCAAAGGAAACCATAAATAAGACAAAAAGACAACCCTCAGAATGGGAGAAAATATTTGCAAATGAAGCAATGGGCAAAGGATTAATCTCCAAAATATACAAGCAGCTCATGCAGCTCAATATCAACAAAACAAACAATCCAATCCAAAAATGGGCAAAAGACCTAAATAGATATTTCTCCGAAGAAGATATACAGATTGCCAACAAACACATGAAAGAATGCTCAACATCACTAATCATTAGAGAAATTCAAATCAAAACTACAATGAGGTATCACCTCACACCGGTCAGAATAGCCATCATCAAAAAATCTACAAACAATAAATGCTGGAGAGGGTGTGGAGAAAAGAGAACCCTCTTGCACTGTGGTGGGAATGTGAATTGGTAGAGCCACTATGGAGAACAGTATGGAGGTTCCTTAAAAAACTAAAAATAGAACTACCATATGACTCAGCAATCCCTCTACTGGGCATATACCCTGAGAAAGCCATAATTCAAAAAGAGTCATGTAACACAGTGTTCACTGCAGTTCTACTTACAATAGCCAGGACATGGAAGCAACCTAAGTGTCCATCGACAGATGAAAGTATAAAGAAGATGTGGCACATATATACAATGGAATATTACTCAGCCATAAAAAGAAACGAAATTGAGTTATTTGTAGTGAGGTGGGTGGAGCTAGAGACTGTCATACAGAGTGAAGTAAGTCAGAAAGAGAAAAACAAATACTGTATGCTAACACATATATATGGAATCTAAAAAAAAAAAAAAGGTTCTGAAGAACTTAGGAGCAGGACAGGAATAAAGACGCAGAAGTAGAGAATGGACTTGAGGACACGGGGAGGGGGAAGAGTAAGTTGGGACAAAGTGAGAGAGTGGCATGGACATATATACACTACCAAATGTAAAATGGTTAGCTAGTGGGAAGCAGCCGCATAGCACAGGGAGATCAGCTCAGTGCTTTTTGACCACCTAGAGCGGTGGGATAGGGAGGGTGGGAGGGAGATGCAAGAGGGAGGAGATATGGGGATATATGTATATGTATAGCTGATTCACTTTGTTATAAAGCAGAAACTAATACACCATTGTAAAGCAATTATACTCCAATAAAGATGTTTAAAAAAAAATCCGTTATTGTATACAACACTGCACCACCACCATCACCCCTCCCATTCTGACTATTTTGTTTCCACTTTCATGAAAAGAGACTACTTTTAATTGTAGGAGGAAAGAATAAAAATTTTTGTGGTAGACGTGAAGAGAAGTAGAAGTAGAGGGAGATGCAAAGGCATTACACATTTCCAAGCACCTATGGACTAATTTTCACCCTCCTTGAGAAAAGGTTTCAGATTCAGAAGCAGATGGGCCTCAGGAAGACCTAGGAAGAGCCTGGGAGTAAAGATTGCTGCTTCTGGGACCCTGAGACCACGTGTGGTCCAGAGTTGGGAGGACACCGTTTTCCTCTGATCTGCACACAGCTCAGCACCTCACTGGAGCTGCAATGACAGAAACCCAAGGAGCATCAGTTGAAGACATCCTCGACAAAGCATTCATTTCTCATGGTGCTAGCAAGGATTCTTCAAGAATCTATTTTTGGCAGCATTTGTAGAAAAAGGAGAAATGGAGTGGGAGAAAGAACACAACAAAGGAAATTCGATAAATGCAACTGAACTTTGTCTTTTGGTCACATGTAAGGTACTCTTTTTAGGACCTTGTTTGGGGAAAGGCTAGGGTGGGTGCCCCGGGTCTATTACTCCTTGTGTGGAAGCTCTCAAGGGAAGAGATATTTGGAATCACAAATATTTGGAGAATGAATGAATGAACCAACCAGTGAATGGTCTTTCTGTAAAATTAATGCTTTTTAGCACTTTAAGTGGTTGATCTTGGACTGAACATTAAAAATTTGCCAATTTAGCACAAAATGCAAGTAATATAGTCTTTGAAATATAGAAATTAGAAATTTTTAGAGAATAATTGGCTATTTTAAAATCCTTCTGGTGGTGTATGATTATTTTTGATCATGTTTTTTTTTCCTCCACCACTGGGTTTGATCACTTCCTACCATTATCATCTCTGAACGCATATTTTCTAGTAATTATAAAACAGGTGACTCAGGTGAAAATCCTCAGTTCAGAGGCTCTGGGTGAAGTTCAGGGCAAACAGGACATGTATGTTAGGAACTCAGAGTCAATATTGTTTGATGTAAGCACGAAGGAACTTATGGGCAAAATGGGCTTACATCTATGCCTAATTTTTGTCTTGGATTCCCTGATGACTTCATATCTAAGTTAATTCTCATAAGGGAGAGAAGTAAACGGATGAGGCAATCACTCCTCCTTCCCCCCAGTTTGGCTAGCTAAGAAGGTTCCCTTGATAAACAACTACACTACCTTGCTGATTCTGACAAACACAGTGTGGAGGAATAAAATTCAGGGCTCCTCTTCCCACAGAAAGTACAATTTAAACAACTCTTCAAAGTGCATTATTATCTTGAGAACACCAGGCAGATTTATGTAATCTGAAGAGTTATTTAGGACTATAAAGTTATTTAGGACCCTAAAGTTATTTAGGACCCTAGAGAAAATATTCTTAATATGGTTTTATCAGAATATTGATAAAATAATGAGGTCTTAGTAACATGTCTCTGAACTTTTCAATGTTTTACAAAACACCGAGTTAAATAATTAATACATAATTGACATATATGCTAAAGTATTTGAACAAAATGCCCCCCAAAGAGGGTGGTCTTTGATTAAAAAACCAGGTAAATACTGCATTCTGCCAGGGATGGGTGGTCCAGGCACAACTGGCTACAAGGTAAGTTTCTTTGTTCTTTATGTGAATTAACATGAATTATCTTCTGCACAAAAGATGAATAGAGGAACAGAGACAATCTAACTCAGAAAGTGTGTTGGTACATTTCCCCCAGCACAATATTTTGAAGAATTCACAGACAAACTTTGATACAACCAAATAGAAAGTCTTAGCAATTTTTAAAGATTTTAAGGAAAAAGCTGGAAAACTACAAATGTGACTTCTTTTAATGCAAGTAGTTACTGTTTTCATGGCTTCAAGAATTTTGAGGCTTTCCTCATTCTAAGCAACTGGCAAAGCCACAGTGCAGGTGATGAAGCCGTAGCTTCTTCCCTATAATAAAACAATGGATTTACAAAGAAGTTCAAACCCTGAATCAGATTTTAATGAAAATAGTCTCACTTAAAAGCAAATGTCCTCCAAAACAAGCTTCCTGGCGAGAAAGCAAAAGCTTAACATTTTAAGAGTATAAATAACTGATTGGCTATGATGCTTGGTGTAAATGCTAAGAGAGATCCAACTATGCCAGAATTTTTATTAGGATTTTGTCTTTTGGTTTTGCTATTGGTGCTCTGCTTATTAAGCCTGTGATTTGAGGGTCTGCCCTAATCCTATTTTTCCCATAATCCCCTTTATCTTTATGGCAAGATTCTGCAGACCCCAAGGTTTTTCAGAACACATATGGCCTTCTAGCATAGACACCTATACTTCCACTTGAAATAGCTGCCCATAATCCCCTGCAGTGAGTTCATCCAGGGCTGCCCACAGTTGGGCTATGGAACTTCCCTCACCGGGAAGTAGAGGTTTATTTTTCTTCACAATAGGCCATCTGGTTGCCAGCAGTCATGTCCAGCTGCGCCTTCTGGGAGTGGAGACACATTCTGCTAACCTACCTAAAGTTTGCAGTAGAAGGTATGGAGCAGCCTTGATCGTGAGAGTCGTTCAAATATTTTGGGAATCTCAGAAATTAATTCTCCCACTTCTTTCTGATTGTTTTGGGAGTACCATAAATAGAAATGAGTGGATAAGTCTGTACACTAAGAGGATTCCACTGTTGGTGAGAAAGGTTTATCTTGCAAATGCTGACTCTTAGCAGGCACTGTATCCTCTGGCCCCATCTGGTAACGCTTATGATAAAAGTGCTGCATTGATGATACTCTACTCACTGCTCCTTTTCATTTCTGCCTCAACAATGTAGCCAAGGATGGCTCGATAACGTGGGCCAATGTTACCTGTTCAATATTCTGACAAAAACCCTCTAGATAAATACAACTCAATTTATATCTTGTATATTGCCACAGAAGTATATGACTTAGTCTACATTTTAATGTATACCAAAGGATTTTAATTTTTGAAAGGTGATAACAACAACAAAAGAAATGCCTCTCTTTTTAATTTCCATTAGAGATGTTGAACTAAGCCAAGATGAGCATGGGAGTGAATATATATCAACAATATACATATTTCTTGGGCGAGGTGGTGGTCCACTTTTCCAATAAGGTTCATGTTTGCTCCCAAATATAAATGTAGGATGAGCATAGAAAGGTTGGCTGTCTTTCTTCTTTGATGTTTATTCCACCGCTGTTAAGTTTTATGTCCTTTACAGAGTTGCTAGAATCGCCATCAACCTACCCTCTTAAACTCTAGGCCATTTATAGAGAATCAGCATAAAATAATTCATTCTTTATAAATAATACCAAAGTTGTTTCTTGGTCGTCTTTTCCTATTGCTTTTCTGAGCCACGTCCGAGTGGCTGATGAAAATAATTTCAACTACACTGAGGATGTCTGTAAGTTAAAAGGATAATATAGAAATGGTTATTGAATCAGCATATTAGCTGTTAGCCTTTCTATTTGCTTATCATACAATGGGAGCTGCTGTTTACTTTTTATTCTACAAAGGACAGGCCCACTTTCTGTCTCCAAACAGTTAAAGGAATTAGATGAGAAATTCTTCCAAATGAACTGTACACAGTTTGATTAGCCTAGCTGTGGAATATAGTTTCTGAAAAAAAGAGTCATCAACACATGAGGGCAAATGAATTCTTATTGAATGATAAACTGGAGCCTCAAAAGCTGCATGCAGTAGCATATTCGTGTGTGTGTGCACGTGTGTGTATATGTGTATATGTATTTCTTGTTAGCAACGTAGTACTTTAATTGGCTGGGTATTTAGGATGGATTGCTTTAAAGCTGTCCCGTTTAACATCACAACATGGTAAAGATGCTCTGTTTAAATGGGTCACAAATGATAAAGGAGAACATCTTTTTATTATGCAGATCACAATATTACTTGTTAAGAACTTTACACCTTAAAAGTTTCCTTTTCGCATATAATGTCACTTCATCCTCACCACAGATCTGCTGGGCAGGTGGGACAATGTATGTTCAGATGCAATTTTTGCACCAAAAATTGACCTAATGAAAGCACCTATTATCTAACCAAAAAGAGGAACATAAAAATGTGCAATGAATAGGTAGTGTTTGTGATTATATAAAAAGGTATTTGAAAATCATAAGCATGTCGGATATGTCTTTTATTACTGTGTAACAGAGTAAAAGTAGTCCAGTATTAGAAACGAAAAAAAAACCACACACACATACAAGGGCAACAATGCCAGGTTTCAAGGGAATTGAGTATATTTCTAAACTCTAGGGTAGTCTAGCACCAAATGTTCAACTTCTTTCCAAGTTGTAGATCAATTGTTGGGGTGTGTATGGTGTGCGTGTATACATGGTGTGTGTGTGTGTGTGTGTGTGTGTGTGTGTGTGTGTGTGTGTGTGTGTGTGTGTGTGTGTGTGTGTGTGTGTGTGTGTGTGTGTGTGTGTGTGTGTAAAGCAATCTGGAGATTCCCATTTGCAAAACATGCCAAGAAAAATATTTTGAAATGAAGTGGAAAATCAAGGTACTGTCCACATGCTTTTGAATTTTTATCCATAAGATCAAAAGGGGGTTTTCAAACTGATGCTTCCAAGTGCCATGAGGAGTAAAAACATGCTTTGAGCCAATCTGTAACCATTTTATTTCACTTTCAAGGTATCATTCTATAATCCTTTTCACGAATGTAAGAGTCACCATGCTGTGTACTGGTGTATTATTTGTGTTTTACTGAATTTTTGTAAGGAATGAAATCTTAAGAAGAGACAGGTAGATAATGTAAGGAGATAAAACACTCTTTGGACAGCAAAGATGTCCTTAGGCCTTGATCTTTGAGTACCACTCGACCTCAGGAAATACTTCCTCGCCTTGTCTTTAGATGATACTCGGACAAAGAAGGCAAGATGAGCTAATAAACTAGAAGCAGGTAGTGTCTGACAGTATAAATGATTGGCACCAGGGGATGCCAAGTATCATGGATGCTTGTCTGAGTCCTTTACTTATAAAAAATAAACAAGTCAGTAGAAGTTAGCAAAACAATAAAGCAGCTGACATGCAAACCCGAATTTAAGACTAAAGTCTCCTTTTTCCCGTGCCTTTCCCATGCCTGACTCCAAGCACACCTTTCAGCTCATTACTGCAAAGCATTTGAATTCCAGCACACAATGTCACCTGGTCTGTAATCTGATTACTTTATGGAGGAATTAGTATGTATATTTAATGTAGAAGGGTTTTAATCTTGATGAAAATAATCCTAAGGAACTGTGATAGGGCCGCTCACATGTCTGGCAGATATGCCAGTAACATGCTAATAAATGACAGCTGATTTATGTATCTGGATTCTTTTATTTATAAAAATAGCAAGTGGACTGATTTTTGATATTAATAATACAAGTGAATCCACTTTGATTAGACTTCCGTGGAGAGCTGTGCATATCCGGCATTACAATTAAATCTTGTGATGTGGAATGGGAATGACATGCTAATGAAGCAAGCCAGTGAGCCTGAGCCCAGAGTGTCCAACATCATTATGGGATATCTTAGATGAAGAGTAATTATAAGAGGAACACTGAAATGTCATTAAAAATCTTCACTAAGAGATTTAACCTACTATTTTGTACTAACGCTGTGGTTTTTTTTTTTTTTTAAGCAACATAACTGAACACAAAGTTCCTTTTCAGAATTTACAGGAAAAGGTTTTTAAATAGGTCTGGATTTAAGAAAAGATACAATCTAGTGCCCTAATTTAATTTGGTACATCAAAATTCAATGGTGGTATGTAATTGAAATCTCTTTTTAATAATTTCAGATGAATTAGCAATTAGGGCTTGTTCCGATTTCCATGAAATGTATTAAAATTGAGGGTTGAAGCCCTTGAAAATTTTTATTCTTTTCACTCCATTAGCACAATACATCTAGTTTAAATGACTCTGTCAGTTAGTATGGTACATTCCTTGTTTATTTATGAGAATTTGTTCCGAGGAAGTTCAAAAGAGGTAATGTAATGCATATTCATAAACTACAGCTTATAATATATGATTCAAGAAAGCTCACAAGCTTAAATTCCCTCCCTTTTTGGGAAAAAAAAAGCACTACCCTCATCTTCAGAAGCGTATTTGCTTCTGAGCGATTCTCACTCGGGCTCTCCCGTGTGTGACTCCATTGCATCCCTGGCCTTCGCCGGAGGACGACTTCTTTGTGACAAATTGCACCCGGGCACTGTTGGAACGGGACACGAGGGCACAGGAAACAGTGCCAACTCCCAACAACATAAAATGTGGACTTAGAACACTGACTCCAACGTTGTCAATCCATGAGCCTGAGTACAAAAAAACGCGACCAAAATCGTAGTACCTATCACACTGCCTTGGTGCCCAGCAGGAAAAACACAGCGCTTCTCAGTGGCAAACAAATAAATTACTCACACACTGAAAGACCAAAGGAAATATGCCAAGCATTTGTTCCCCTTCTCCAGGCTTTTTGTGAAGAACTGCAATTACGCTTAACAAAAAAACACCATAGAACTAGCTGGCATCACTCTGAGACATAAATGTGTTTCTGTTCTAAATATGTAGCATTTTCAGAATGTTTGTATGTATTATGTGCAATTTGTTCAGTGTATCCTTCTGGGAAAACCAGGTCCTGGCTGCGTAATTATGACAAGTGTAAACAGTATTTTCTGACTGTGAGCTTCCATTTCTAAAGTTGGAGCAGAAAACTCTTATTATTTACCGTTTTGAGGAAACATTACCAACACAAGCCTTGCCTATTTGCCTTCACCACATCTGATTTTTACAAAGGAGATCTCCTCATTGTTTAACTAAATCGGCCCCCTGTAGAAAGCTACGTGGAAAACGGATGTCTTTCTAGGAGAATGTGAATGAGTAAAGGATACCTTAGTTCCTGGGAATTCTATAAAGGAAATAACACTGACTCTTGAAAACCTTATTAGAAAATCCTGCAGTTTTCTACTCAGTGAAACTGTATTCAACGAGTCTTTTTTCTTCACCTGCACAGTTTAGTGTAGAAGATGGGCACGTAGTGATACTTCATGATAATATTTTAGGGGCCAAGAGAGATGCCCCTGGTGCTTAGGGGAGCATCAGGAATAGATTATTTGAATCATGAGTGTCTTGGAGGATGAAATACTGAGCTAGGGATGGCCAAGATGGGTGGTGACAGAGTAAGTTGAAAAGGGCACTGCAGGCGGAGGAAAAATTATGACCAAAGGTTCAGAGTCCTGAATCTGAATGGTGTGTGTTGGAGAGACATTGGGGATGGCAACTGGCAGGGGTGAGAAATAAATGCAAGTTCTCCGTGGCCTTAGTATCACACACGACAAGGTGGGAATGGCAACAGATGAAGCAAGAAGTAGGTATAAGGGTCAGATCCTGGAGGGCCTTATGTATCATGCTAAGCAAATTAGATTTTATTCTGTAAGTGATGGGCAACCACTGAAGTTTTTTAAGCCCCAGAAAAGCATGGGCAGGCGTGCGTTTTAGATCGATCACTCACTTTCCTGACTCACCTTTGCTTGATCAGCTATGCCTCTTAAACTCCCTTTCTCAGATTCGACAGATTCAGTTTCAGGTATTTTTCTGACTCTGATGGAAATTTAGCAGTGTTTCTACCGATAATACTGAAACAGCATTTTGCGGATTCTGAGCTATCACAGGTTCTCACGATGGCAGTTTCACTCATCTTGCAACACTGCTCTAGCTTCTTTAATATGATTTGCACTCACAACCGTGTTAAGCATTTTGTGTATTCAAAAAAGCAAGACAAACCCGAGCTAGTCCAGATTTCAAGATAGTGAATTGGGACACAGCCAAAGCCTTGCCATTGAAGCCAATTCTACAGATGAGCTTTTGCTTCATGCCTTTCAGGTACACATTTTTGCCCAAAAACTACTCCAGGAGGAAGGAACATAATAGACCCTGCAGGGAAATGGCTATATGTTTACAGAGCAGAATTGCTAATATCCTTTTACATGGCCATCATCTAATTTTATCAGGATCACTTCTGAATGTTTACCAGTTTGGGATTTGAATAAGAAGGCAGACAGGAGTGAATGGAAAACAAAGAAAAGAAGAAAATGAAGAAGTCAATGCTGAGAAAAATAGAAGTCAGCCACTGATACAGTTTAAAGAAAAAACTCTTCAACCATTTGTCGTCTTGCCAATAATCTTCAAAAAGTCATTTTCGAGGTCATTAAATACCCAGGCTTTTTAATATGAAACATTTTCTACCTGCCTCCAATTTCATTTTATTTATATTTAACAAGCTAAGTATAAGGAAATGTATTGCACTTAATTTTGAAAGGAAACAGGGCCTAGACTGGCCTGTTGGGTATAATTTGAATCTTTTTTGCCACTGGTGGGCTTTATTCAATTCTGCTTTTTAAATTTTTCCACCTGGCCTGCTTGCCTGGAGGGTCCAAGATAAATGTTTCCAAGGACTTTCTAGACGGTCGGGGAGAGAGGTGGAATGGGGAGGAAGTAGAAAAAGGTTTGACAACATTATCCAACTACTAAAAATCAAGAATAGAAGGATGAAGAGGAGACCCTCACAAGTGGCACAAGAATCCAAAAAACAAACAACCCAATCAAAAGACTGGCTGATCGATCACTCACATTTCTCCAAAGAAGACATACAGATGGCCAAAGGCACATGAAAAGATGCTCAGCAAATCGAAACTAAAATGAGGTAGAACTTCACACCAGTCAGAATGGCCATCATCAAAAAGTCTACAAACTATAAATGCTGGAGAGGGTGTGGAGAAAAGGGGACCCTCCTACGCTGTTGGGAGGAACGTAAATTGGTGCAGCCACTGTGGAGAACAGTACGGAGGTTCCTTAAAAAACTAAAAATAAAACTATGATATGACCCAGCAACCCCATTCCTGGGCATATATGCAGAGAAAACCTAAATTCAAAAAGACACATGCACCCCAATGTTCACTGCAGCACTATTTACAACAGCCAAGACATGGAAGCAACCTTCTATGAACAGATGAAGGGATAAAGAAGATGTGGTATATTTATACAATGGAATATTACTCAGCCATAAAGAAAGAATGAAATAATGCCATTTGCAGGAACATGGATGGACCTAGGGATTATCATACTAAGTGAAGTAAGCCTGACAGAAGGACAAATATCGTATATATCACTTATATGTGGAATCTAAAAAACATGATACAAATTAACTTATATACAAAACAGAAGTAGACCCACAGACACAGAAAACATACTTGTGGGTACCAAAGGCAGGAGATGGATAAATTAAAAGTTTGGGATTAACATATACACAGAACTATATATAAAACAGATAACCAACAAGGACCTACTGTATAGCACAGGGAACTATACTCAATATTTTGTAATAAGCTATAAGGGAAAAGAATCTGAAATATATATTCAGATTATATAATTAAATGTTTATGTTAAATATATATATAAATAAATAACTGAATCACTTTGCTGTACACCTCGAACTAACACAACATTGTAAATCAACTCTACTTCAATAAAAAAGACAAGTGACGAAAGAGCCAGAGTAATTTGGCTCAACAAGGACCCCTCAACAACAGCTCCAGATGAAGCAGCCATCTTTCCCCACCTCCCACCTCCTTATTTCCTCACCTCCCTTCTCCCACCTCAATGAACTTTTGAGTCAAGCTGAGCCAATCGTATTTAGTTTCTTGAGTATCTGAACTCAGGAATTATAGTCAGAGGATATTTGATCTGGGAACTATAAAATCCAAGACAGGAAATTTAAGTTCAAGGTATATTTGGAACTGTATAAACAACTGACATTCAGATACATAAGGAAAAAATCAAGTGTAATACATGTGGATCGATAGGAGAAAAGTGTACTTTCAAAACTAATTATTGCTTCTATTTCATGATAAAATGCCATTTCCTACTCATTTAGTAAGTGTAAAATATGAATTTATAATTTGAGCAATAATCATTTTGTTAGTAATGAGAGCAAGTAACATTTCACACCAAACTAATATTAGTAAAAAAAAAAAAAAAAAAAAAAAAGGGGATATGATCCATTTAGATTCAACATAAATTCACCCATAAGGAAACAGGCCAAGTAGGGATAGCATATATACAGTAGCCAACCTTTTTTTTTTTGGTTGCCTTTGATTTAAAAAAAAAAAAAAAAAAAAAGGTTCTAAACTGATTTCCTCTTACCTTAATGGAAATTATGTTTTTATTCTAAGAAAATGACATCAAACTGAAGCAGCATTAAATCCTTAGATATTAATTAACAGGAAAAAAATCATTTAACCACATCTTTCCAACACTGATAGGACATTGCCAAATGGTATCCACAAAAAAACTTATTTTTTAAAAAGTCCTTTCCTCATAGACATGTATTGAGTACCCACTATGTGTCAAATACAATCTTAGAAACTAGAGAGGAGGATGAAAACATAAAAGGACCTTGTGTCACAAAAAATGCTATATATTCACTATACCATTTCCCCTTGCTGGACCCACAGAAAGATGACATTTCTCAGGCTCTCTCATGGTTATACGTGGCAATGGGAATGACTTTTGGTCAACAGAATGTGGGTAGAGTGATGTAGGCAGCTTCTAGTCCTGGTCCTTAAAGACCTCCCTCAAGGCCTTTCAGATCTCTCTTCTCCCTTGTGAGCTACAGACAATAGAGCTACCACATGGAGGAAGATCACCCCACGTCTATCAGACTGTGAGGCAAAAAAAACCTAAAAACCTTTCGTTGTGTTATACCAGCGAGATTTAGGGGGTTATTTGCTACCATTGAATAGCCTCTCCTAACCTTACAATCTGGAGAACAAAATGATAACAACGAAAACATATAAGGTAATATGGGAATGCAGAAAAATAATACTCTACATGACAGAAAAATAGAGAGTACAGATTGCCTGTAGGCTCTGTCAGGGATGGCATTAAACAGGAGGCGATAGTTCACATTGCTCTTGAATTACGGTAGGAGTTTGCAAGTTAGACCAAAACAAAATGGAAGATGGAAGGAAATGCCCTTCATCATCAAGGAATGCCTTGATGTTTTCTCAAAGGCAACTAAGACAGGGAAGGAAATAAAAAACACTTTTCAGAGCGAAATTCAACATTGTGCCGAAGCAATACTAGATTACCATTTAGCTTAATTGACTAGAAAATTGATTTGGCCAAATAATACACGAACTATGTAATGTGATGGCACTTTTATTACAAATGAGTTCACAAAAGAAAAGCACGGAGCAGGTTATTCAGAAATGTCAAAACTCTCTCCAAAACAGAATGTACTGATTTGTAAGGGATCCTTAGTACCCAATGTCTAACAGGTGCTATCTTCAGATGCAAGCTATTTCCTGATAGCTAGGTAGGTTTCAAGGTTAATGTAGTGATAGTACAATCTATAGCTGCCAGGGAGCCATTTATACCGAATATCTTAAGTGGATGTACAAAGTTTCCCTCAAGATGAAACAAAAACTAGCAGCAGAAAATCCGAACTCGTTTACTATTCAGAGAAAGTGGTGCGTTCTGTACTGGTCTCTTCTCAGAAGGTATGAGGTGAAGGCTTTGCTGTGATTTGTCAAATCTTTTCCAGGAAGGATGTTTGAATTATAATAGAAAGAACAACCTTTGAATTTGGGAAAATGAAGAAAACTGTATTAGGAACAAATGAATAATGTGTCAAGGGTCTGATCTCTGGAGGGCAAATGATAACCGTCCTCACAGTGCAACACGTGAGCATTCTGAGTTAAAGGAAGATAAAGATTGTTATGAAAAGATTCAGAGCGTTGAGAGATCTTTGAGGAGCTTGATCTGTGGACACCACATTATAGCTCTATAAATTCAAGGCAGAAATAAACGGAGGTTTTGCACGTTTGAGGCATAAATCATTGCTAAGTTGGACTTGTAGCAATGCAGTTAGTTCTGAGCAGTGGAGATGAAGACACTGGTGTTTTCCTGAATGAAGTGGACCAGGCAGAAGTGCTATTCTTAGTAAAAATTTTAAAAGCACTAGGTACACCTCAAAGTTAAATTTGAATTCAGGATTTTCAACATAATGACCAACCTGTGCACTTATGTATATTCCTACTTGAATAGAAGTGTGTCAAGGTATTTCCAAGAAGAAATGAGGATAAAATCTAGCCCAGGGAGAGTTTTCCCCTGAAAAATAGCAATGTGGCCCCAGCAAGGTAGGGCATAAGAAATAGAAAGCTAGCAATACGATTAGAATGGTTTGTTTGACGGTATGACTTTTGTGAACCTCTATTTTATAATGATCTTCAATTTTTTTCTCTTCCCATCACTATCATCTTATTAACTGTAATATTTCTGCTAATATTGTTGCTGAGTCCCTTTAGGTTTCTTGAATACCAGACATACACAATCCACTGTCAGTTTGGAAATTAGGAAAAAGACAACATGAGGGCTGATATTCACCAGCTTTATAAAAAATGTAAAATTCAAACATTAAAATACATTATTCCATTTTTCTTTTTCGTGCACATAGATTCTCAGGTTTACTTGAGCAGTCTGTCCTCATCCTGCACATGGACCAGTTCTGACATACAGAAATAATCCCACCAATAATATTTCTCCTGTTTAAGCTTTCAGTACTTGCCCTTTATTACCTCCATCATAGCAGAATGCCTTGAAACCTCTGAATGCCCTGGGAAAAGTGTACCTAAACAGCTTTTATAATTTAGAGTAACTGGCAATCTGACTACGTTTAACATTAATTCGGGACTATAACTGAGACACCTATTTTTTCCTGTATCATGCTGTAGCTTACTGAATTTAACACAAAAGCACAAAGACTCTTGTGAAAATACTTGATGTGTGCTTGTTTAAAATGACTCTGCTGTTTCAGGATCAGTTTCCTCTGGCTTTTTTTAAAAAGTCATTTCCTCGCTGACTGTCCCGAACTCACTCTCTTTGGGACACCAACACTCTTCCCATGAGGGTCAGCCACTCTGTTTTGGGAGAGGCTTCTAAGTGTCCAGGGCCATTAGTAAAGGGTATGTTAATACTTGACAGGGGCATGTTAACACCTGTGAAGAGAGGCTCAGGGCATGGAAGGTGTCCTGCTGGATGAAGTCAGCCATGGCCATGATCCTTTGAAGGCCTTTGCTCAACAGCAGTGAGATGATCTGTTTATATGGTTTGGCTCCAAGGGCAAGGAAGTCTATGGACTCTGTTTCGGCTTCTCCCTCTTTATTATGGTAGAAAGTCAAAGCTCTTGATTTCCAAGAGCATAGTTTGGGAGTCAAAAGGAATCTAGACACTGTCTTCCTGCTCTAACAATTCTAGAATTTTCTGACTAGGGAAGGTTATTGGAGGGGGAGAGGTACATAGAAATCAATATTTCCAAATTTTATCTATGTCTTTATGAAATAATACAAAGTACCGTTAGCCACTTCCCTTGGGGTAACAGCATCTAATTGGTGCCTTTGGAATGTTCTGAACAACTATTGCCTTTGGTTCAATGCTATTTATTTGAGTAGGATCATTTCTTATGATTATAAACTATACTCCATCAGGCCCAGGACTATGATTGTACCCCTCACCCTCACACCCCAAATACTGTCCATAGCTGGCAAAGTGGCTTTTCCTTTCTCTTGTATCAGTGGTTCCTAAACCTTGCTGCACATTAGAATCACCTGAGGAACTTTAAAAAACTTTCCCTATACCAGTTAAAACAAACTGTCTGTGGATGGAACGGCACAAGTTTTAAAGATCCATGGGAGACTGCAGTGTACAGCAATGGTCTAGCAGTTAGTGGAAGGCTTAGGTATGATAGTCAGGCGGAGTAGCTTTCTGATAAAGGAATTAGTGGCAGAAAAGCCTAGAGTGATTGGGACTGAAGTGGGCAGAGGAAGAATGAGATGAAGAGACAGGGCTTTAGTGACAGGTGGTCCTGGAGAGGAGGGGGTGGGGGTGACACCCGTTGGTAGTCTTGATTCATGGGAGAAAATGCTATTCTTTTTCTCCAGTTGTAAACATGTGATTGGTAATCAATGATAAAAAGTGTCATTGATTGAACTGTGCCCCCCAAAATTCATATGTTGAAGCCCCAAATCCCAGTACCTCAGAATGTGACTGTATTTGAAGACAGGGCCTTAAAGAGGTGATTAAGTTAAAATTAGGCCTTAGGGTAGCCCCCAATCCAATTTAACTGATGTCCTTATAAGAGGAAATTTGAACACACAGAGACACTAGTGGTGTGCATGCACAAAGAGACAACCACGTGAAGACACAGCAAGAATGCAGCCATCCGCAAGCCAAGCAGAGATGCCTCAGAAGAAACCACATCTGCTGGCACCGTGATCTGATCTTGAACTTCTAGCCTCCAGAATGGTGAGAAAATAAATTTCTCTTCTTAAAGCCCCCTAGTCTGCATATTTTGTATGACCGCCCTAGGAAAACAACACAAATAATATAAAAGGTAATGGAATGATATATACTACCAAATGTAAAATAGATAGCTAGTGGGAAGCAGCCGCATAGCACAGGGAGATCAGCTCGGTGCTTTGCGACCACCTAGAGGGGTGGGATAGGGAGGGTGGGAGGGAGACGCAAGGGGGAGGAGATATGGGGATATATGTGTATGTAGAGCTGATTCACCTCATTATAAAGCAGAAACTAACACACTATTGTAAAGCAATTATACTCCAATAAAGATGTTTAAAAAAAAAGTAATGGAATGATAAACATTTGAAATGATAAGTATAGATTTTATTAAATTACTAGTGCAACTTGTCTTAACCTAAATAATTTTCCTATGCTTTTCAGGTAGTCATAAAACTATTTTATAGAGTAAGCACAGGCCATTTTTCAACTGCATTATTTGTTGCCTACTCCTTACCTAGTAAATCCTACTCAACTTTCAAGTTTCAGTGTCAGCTCTTCTCTTCCAGGATGTCTTCCCATGTCATCCAAATGCTCAGTGCCCCTTCCTTTATCTGAACCCACAGGACTAGTGATCTACGTCCTAAAATTTGTTCCTAATCGTAAACTGACCTTTGACATTTCAAGGATTGTGGCCACATTCCAATTTAACTTTCTATGTATTTTGATCTTGCTTCCCTCACCAAATTATAAACTCCTTTGGCATAGGGAACACAACTATTAATTTTCTATATCTCCTATAATGTCTGACAAAGTTCTTCCAGAAATATTAATTAGTAATTAGAAGTGTTTCTACAGACACTATCAGACTTTGTACCTGAGCTTAAATAAACCTCAAAAGATCAAAGACAGGATAGAAAGATATTCTTTCTACAATGCCTGTGTCACAATCAGCTGTCAGCATTTTAACATTGATGAGCAGTCACAAGTGACTTTGAGACCTGTACATGCTTATTTTCTAATTCCAAGTGATGTTAAAAGATGGATAAAGAATATAACTTAACGGTTATAGTTAATGATCATTTTTTTACCTGGACACACTCCAGTGGGCAGAAAGCATCTCCTACAAACAATATGGTGACTGGTGCTAATGACAACATTTAAAACTTCAAAATCTTCTTAATTAGACCCTATTCTAGTACCACTTAATAAAGATGTGTTGGAGAAACACTGTCATTGCACATTTTCAGATGACATAATCCATCACAGCTCAGAGAGTCATAACATTAGCTAACAAAATCCTAGGATTAAGTCACCATATTTTATTGAACAATAAGGTAGAGATGAATTATTCTTACCCTGATTTTTAATGATTTTCCCACTTGTCTCTGTCTGTTTTTGTGGTGTGATTAAATATATAGAATGATGGCCAAGACAAAACAAGATAGTTTAACAGGGGTCAAAGTAGAAGATGAGATAGAAGATAATGAGTCAAATTTTGAAGATCTGCCTATAGAGTATTCTTCATCTATTTTTAAAGAGAGGTGCATCATATGTGTAGCATGAATGATGTCAAGAGTTGGCCCTCAATTTAAAAATTAGCAGTCAGAAGTTGTCTTCCATGCAACATATGAGCTGTTGTTCACACTTTGTACTTTCCTTTTTAAGTCTGCCTTAATAGAGTTTTGGGGAAGAAAAGAGGGTACTGAAAAAATGTCAATCTTGGTTAATTTTTATCTTTTTCTCCTTTGTAGCAGTTAGCTATTGCTGTGTAACAATAAAATGTAAAAACACAAATCTCTCTCCATCTCATAGAGCCATAAATATTTATTCACATCCAGGTCAGCTGAGGGACAACTGATCTGACCTGAATGGCTTTGCCCTTGACTGGATTGCCTATGTATCTCACTTCCTCTTGGGTGACCCATTATGTTCTCATGGCAATGGCAAAAGACACCAGAGTGCAAACCTAGTCACATATGTTTCTCTCACACCTCTGCTTCTATCACATCTGCTAATATCCTTGAAAGAACAAGTCATGTGGCTGCATCCCAAATCTATGGTTAGGGACTTATGCTGTAGGAGGAGGAGCGTCAAAGTTCCAGGTCAAGGGAGTAGATATGGGAGAGATAAAGAACTGGGGACATTACTCCAGTCTACCACACTTTTACTGTTTTTAATTCTTTATCAATCCATTTATTAAAAATTTGCAGATCTAGTGAACACCTGTCAGATTCAAGGTGACTCCCCTTTATATTTGTCCATTATTTTGTAAATAGCTTTCTTATATTGTGGGGGAAATGTCCATGATATGAGAGTATTTTTAAAAAATGAAAAAATCAGGGTAAGAATAATTCAGTTCTACCTTATTGTTCAATGAAATACACACTCTCATATCATGTATAAATTAGTACTCAAATCCCCATTGGACAAACAGATAAAGTAGTTGCTGCCTGAGGTGTGAGCCTCCATCTTGCTAGTCCTGGCGGGTAAAGAAGATTTGGATGGCAGCAGCTGCCACAGGAGCTTTCTAGGGGTTGCCACGTTGAAGTCCTCATGCAGAAGTTGCATTGGGACTGTGGCAGTAGCAAGTGCAATAAAGATAAATTTCTGGCATCTAGTTTTATTTTTTATTGTGGTAAGAACACTTAACATGAGATCTACCCTTTAAACAAACATTTAAGTGCACACTACAGCATTGTTAACTACTGGTGCTGCTGTAAAACAGTCTCTAGAAGTTATTCATCTCGTATAACTGAAGTTTTATACCCACTGAACAACTTCCCATTTCCCCTTTTCCCAGCCCCTGGTACCACTATTTCTATGAGTTTAACTATTTTAGTGTAAGGGGAATCATGCAGTATTTGTCCTTCTGTGATGGGCTTATTTCACTTAGCATAATGTCCTTCAGGTACATCTATGTTGTCCTATATGGCAGTGATTCTTTCTTTTGTGGGTGAATATTATTCCATTGTACATATATGCCACACTTGCATTATCCGTTCATCTGTTAGTGGACATTTATGTTGTTTCCATATCTTGGCTATTATGAATAATGCTGCAATGAGCATGGGAGTGTGTTTATCTCTTCCAGATCCTAATTTCAATTCTTTGGGATATGTACTCAGAAGTGGTATTGCTGGATCATATGGTAATTCTATTTTTAATTTTTTGAGGAACTGCCATACTATTTCCCATAGCAGCTGCACTGTTCTACATTCCCACCAAAAGTGTATATGTGTTCCAATTTCTCTACACCCTTGCCACTTGTTATCTTTTGTTGTTTTTTCGTTTCTTTATAACAGCTATCCTAACAGATGTAAGGTGATAACTCATGTGGTTTGATTTGCATTTCCCTGATGATTAGTGGTGTTGAACATCTTTTCTCTACCTGTTGGCCATCTGTATGTCTTCCTTGGAGAAATAGCTATTCACGTCCTTTGCCCATTTTTTATAGGGTTATTTGGCTTTTTTGCTATTGAGTTGTAGGAATTCATTATATATTGTGGATATTAATCCCTTATCAGATATATGGTTCAGTCTTTTCAAAAAATGGTGTTGAGAAAATTGGATAGCTATAAGTAAAAGAATGAAATTGGATCTTATCTTATACCATACACAAAAATCAACTCAAAATGGATTAAAGATTTAAACATAAGACTTTGAACTGTAAACCCCTAAAAGAAGACATGGAGGGAAACTTCCTGGATTGGGTTTGGCAATGATTTCTTGGATATAACACTAAAAGCTCAAGCAACAAAAGCAAAGTTAGACGAATGGGACTACATCAAACAAAAAGCTTCCACACAGCAAAGGAAATAATCCACAGAGTGAAAAGGCAACCTAAGGAATGGGAAAAATATTTGCAAACCATATATCTGGCATTCACCATTTGGCCTTAGTGGTAGTAACTTCCTCCTCAGGCCAGTTCTGCATTAGAAACTTGGGCATGCTTTTCCCGCCTCCTCAAAGTTTCCATGAGCCCTCAAGAATTCTTTGTTTGAACTAGCCAGAGTGGATTCTGCAAACACCAGCTGCTACCCTGAGTAGCTACTTGATGCAGAGCAGTTAACTAGACTTTTTGAGATATCAGTTAGGATTCTTTGGGTGCAAGCAACAGGAATCTGAATTTACTTGAAGGCTCTGGGGTAGCTGAGAGAATGACGAAATGTCAGCTAAAGAACTAGGCCTACAGAGGGAATAAATGAGGGAATTTCTGAGTGTTCAGAGAGTAGAAACTCAGGGCACCAACACTTGGATAAATTATCTCTAACCTTCTCTGTATTTACATCATTCTGCTGAAGATTCAGTTTTGGGATATAGAATCCAACTAGCTTCGCTTGGATCTCATGCCCATTCCTTGACTAGAGGGGAGAAGGAAGCCTTACTGATATTCCATCTAAGATGTCACCTATTGGGATAGTGGTCAGTCCTCAAAAGGAAAAAGTTCTGTATTGAAAGACAAGGAAATGACTGCCATGTGGCAAAAACAAAAGCAAAACAACAACAGCCAAAAAACAAACAAACAAGCAAACAAAAAAATACCCCAAAGCAAAACAAAACTGGAAGTAGGAATAAGAAATCAAAACCACCACAGATCAAAAATGAATAAGACTTTCTATCTGTTCTTGGGAAGCTTTGATTTTTGTAGAAAAGATTTTACATTCTATCTTCATTTATTATTCAATAATAAAAGCACCAGTCATTGCATTAGAGTCTACCCTAAATCAGTATAACTCCAACTAACTTACCTGATTATATCTGTAGAGACCCTATTTCCAAATAAGGTCACATTCTGAAGTTCTGGGTGTGCATGACTTTTGAGAGGACACTATTCAAGTCACTACAATAGCCTCAGACCTTAGAATGAGTTTGGACTTTCACCTCAGGTGAAATCATTTTCTCATGCAGATGCAATATAAATGTATTGTTTTTAGGTGATCTAAAATTATCTTACAATAAGAAAATGCATGGGATAATTAATAAGAAAGTATGGGTATGACTGGCATATCTTAATTCAGATATGAGAAAAATATCTACTTTAGATATCTTTTCTCAGACCCGATTCTTTGTTATGCCCACACTCAGGGGATATATAGCTGAAAACTTCTTTCTATGTGGGCACTGTATGGTTAAATAAAGAATATATTCTCTGTATTAGCTTGTTGGTCACATTACTCTTTGGACCACACAGAAATTAAGTAAAACTAGGGAGTGATTCTTCGTAGGCTTAGAAATTCTACCATGCTTAAACATATTAAGCTGTTTTCCACTGATTTATGTAAAGTGTAATTAACAAATTAATACATATGAAGATAATAGACAGCACCAAGCGATAAT
Source organism: Orcinus orca (assembly GCF_937001465.1). NCBI lineage: Eukaryota > Metazoa > Chordata > Mammalia > Artiodactyla > Delphinidae > Orcinus > Orcinus orca. Next base: position 34,645,384 of record NC_064567.1, read on the forward strand.
GTTTTGTTGTGTTTTTGAAAATTACTGAAAGTAATGGTAAAGCTTATCTGCTATAAATTTCTTTTAATTAAATAGTGTTTGGAATAATTTTTTTCTCAATTTAATCTAGCTTATATCATTCTTGCAAGTTTTTCATTTTTACGTACTCAGGAAGTATTCTAATATTGCTTCTATTTTCTATATAGCATCATATTTACCCATTATAGGGTAACTGGACTATGGAGTTACACTAATGTTTTTGTAAGACCTGTTGCTTTAAAACTAAAGATATTTCCAAATGCTATATTGCTCCTTTAAAATGTTAAACATTCCCATTGTATTAACCAGTCAGATATGTTTAGGGTGGTAAAAACTCATTGTTATAAGGCAAATCCTAAAATACCACTAAACCTAAGCAGCATAACTTAGGATACTGTTTATATGAAGAAGTGATACTCTTATTAATTCATTATAATCTGTATTAATATATGTAAGACTAGAGCATAAATACGAATAATTAATCCATAGGTAATAAAATAAAATGCTTTCTTAACAACTGTTATTCAAATGTATCAAAAGATAGATGTGACAAAATAAGTCTTATCACACATTGACATTTCACTTCCTGGGAGATCGTGAGAACTTGAAAACCCAGACCTCTCAAGTGGCACAACTTCTGAAATCTAATATTTAACAAATGCCATATATTTAGCCACAAACGTACATTGTCTTTTTCTGTCTTATCCTGAGGCTCCGTCACTTGTGCTCCTATTGGAAGGGTAGGGAGGTCTGAGATTAAATTGGACCTTCCCATGATTTACAATGACCATAAACAACTTTGGGTGGTCTCAGGCCCACTTAGACTTCCAGGCCTGTCCCCAAATTAACCTGGCCTCCGCAGGGGTACTCCTCCTTCCGGGAGGAGACCCAGGACCAGCGTAGCCTGCCTGGAACTGCTCTGAAGGAGAGCAGACTCCTCCAGCTCCGTCCAGCTTGCTGGCCTGCACTTTTTCCATCACACCCTGCTCCTTGAGCTGTGAACTACATGGCTCGTGGTATTTTGTAGAACACTCCCTTCAGACCCTACACTGTCTTGTCCCTTCAGACCCTACACTGTCTTGTCAAATGCCAGAGAGATTTCCACCCCCCCATACAGATAGCTACATCATCCTTCCTGGATAATAGTGGTTAGAGACTGAGATGGTAAGGTGACCAAGCAGAGAGTTAAATGGGGACTTGGAACATTAGTGAGCACATTTCTGATTAAATATATCTATCATGAAATGCCTTTGACTTTGACCCACACCAATAAATCCTGGTTTCTTTATAGCAAATGAAATCCCCGCACAGGTTGCTGAGTTTGTCCTAACAGCTCTGTTTCTTCCTCCGACTACAGAAGGGAATACCTTGCTCTAGATATTAGTCAGAATATTCCTCACTAACTTGAGGGTTAACAGCAGGCACAGAAACAATGGAAAAAGTAGAAAGCTGTTTGTTTTCTTTCCTGATTTCTCCTTTACCATCTTAATATGAATTACAGAGATTCTTAGGCTCCTGTCCTGGAAGATTTACAATTCAAATCAAGGAAAGCCGTCTTCCCTTCCCTGTTTAAAGGAACAAACAAAAAAACAGTTCTAGGGTTTCCCTGGTGGCGCAGTGGTTGAGAGTCCGCCTGCCAATGCAGGGGACACGGGTTCGTGCCCTGGTTTGGGAAGGTCCCACATGCTGCGGAGCGGCTGGGCGTGTGAGCCGTGGCTGCTAAGCCTGCATGTCCCGAGCCTGTGCTCCGCAACGGGAGAGGCCACAGCCGTGAGAGCCCTGTGTACTGCAAAAAGAAAACAACCAAAAAACAGTTCTAAACTATTCTCTCAGTATTTTAATATACAAGTAATTACACATAAACAAATATTTTATCTATTATTTCTTGGATTACCGTCTATGCCCTTGATTTTCTTTCACATTTTATATCTCTTTCTGTCTCTTCCTCTCTTGCCTTCTATTCTGTATGATTCAATCAACTTTTTCTTTTAACCTTTTTGCTGTTTTTGCAATTTGTGTTTTAAAGTTTCATCAACTCTCTTATTCTGATTGATCCTTTTTCTTAGCAGACTGTTCTTGTTATATGGATACTATATTTTCTTCAGTCTCTATGACATAATAATAATTATTATTTTTTTAGAACACACTATATTTTCTTCCCTATGTTATTCATTTTCTAGTGTCTGTTATTTTGGCTTATTCAACTCTATCTTTCTTTTATGCTGCCAGCTGTCCTCAAGTGATTGCTAACGCATGGTTTTGCCTTCATGCACCTGATTGATGGAATGAATGTCCAGTCTATGCCATTCTCAATGGGTTTCTATATGTGACTCATGCTGTTCTCTGAAAGAGAGAAATAACAGCCAGTTCTGGGTCTACAGGCAAGGTGTGAGGCTGGGCAGACTTCACCTGAAGGTGTGTGGATGCCTTCGAAGCCAACCGGTACTAATATGAGGAAGGCCCTGACCTAAGATGGCAACTCCTACACTAGCCTCCCTGGTAGACCACCTCATGTCTTTAGGAAGTGGTAGCCTCCAAAGGGCTTGGCTTCACCTCCACAAACACAAGTTGCTCTGTTGAAGTAATGAAAGAAAATAGAGGCACAGTCTCCCTGCAGAAAGTCTCACTGATCTGTATTTTCCAGCAAAATGCCTCTTAACACCCAATCTTCACAGAACATTCATCTCTCTCAATATGACCTTTTCTTGGCCAATATTTCATAGAAAAAAATATTTAAATCCCCCAAAGTCAATACATTTTAAACCAAATGATAGAAATGTCTTGAGATACGTTTGAATACAATTGGTAAGATCTTAGAATCATACGCAGATGTTTTTAAAAAACTTTCAAGTGTCCAAGAGGATCTGTATCTGTGGTGAAGTTCAGAGTACATGTTACTGTACTAAAAGCAGCAATTTGTTAGTAACTATATCTTTCAGATATTAGAAAGTGCTGTTTTCAGCCTTCTACATTTTAAGAGTTTTACTTATATGTAGTTAGTTTACTATGTTTTAGTTACATTTTAGGAAATTGGCTGGGAGTTTTGAGTTGACACATTATAATTATTCTCAGTTAAAGGAGAATATGCTCATGATTAATATTTTCACATGGAATGCCTCATTTTTCAGAAATGGATTCTAACATTAATTGAAAGAGGCCTGTATTAGAATTTCTACTTGGAAATTTTTCTCATCCTTCTTAAGAATTTCTATTTTGTGTTTTATACCATAGTTGACACATCAATATAGCATACCAATATGTAATTCAGAAAAATAAACAGTATATCTGTGAGCTGGACTGAGAAAATGTTTTTTCTAAAAGTTGTGTGATAGAAATGGGTGGTAGATTATTATACTGGAGGGTATCTTTCTGATCACGAGCTGGAGACCAACAGCGCTATGGTAGAAGCAGGCTTAGAGATGAGTGTGGGCAATACAGGCTATTGTAGACATTCTGTACTTAGGGCTTCATTCCATCGTAATGGTTTCTGTCCCTTCTCCCAGTCCTGTTCTCCTTATCTGCCAACTTTGGCAAACTGTTGTGAAAACTTGCTTTTGCCTCCTCTGCCCCATATCGCTATGGTTCTCTCCATTCTGATTTATCCATCATTATAAACCTTCCTAGATACTCATTTTTTGTCAGCTATTTCCATCCCACTCCCCTATTTCAACCTGAATTTTAATGTGCTTATGAATTTATTATTCTCTGGGCTCCCTTAATATCATCCAAGGTATTTGGGGGACAGAGGAGAAGTAGTCCCTTGTCTCTGTCCCCTCCCCAAGGCAGACACCCTTGACTCCAGAAAGTTCAACATGGAGACAGCCTGTTTCAGAGACCCCGAACCTGGGGTGCCAACAGGCGTGCATATCCAAAGGGCCAGAAAGACTCCTCCTCCCGCTGCACTCCCGTCCTAATTTGGATGCACTATTACTATCAGAGCTACGTTCACCAAAACCTTCCTTTAAGTTGAGGCAAAATTTCTACTCTGACGATAGACTGCTGAATATAAGTAGTAATTATATCTATTCAAATAATTTTTTTAAGTCAGTCCACTGCCAAGAGCAGCACATTTGTGGTAATAAGCGTGATTTGTAGGTAACTTCTATGCATGCCAAATTTAGCAGTACACTTCAACCTGAAGATTTCATCCCAGTACTTAGGGAGTCATCACAAGGAACTAGAGGAAAAAAAATCAAGGATGCCAAAATGGAGCAGGCAGATCTGAATTAGATACAGTGAAAAACAATCAGGAATCATGCCATCTTTGCCTCCCCACCAAGACCCCGGGAGAAAGAGATGGTATCAAATTAAAATCTATTGCTCAAAACTTCTTCCTGTAGTTGAATTCCTACCCCAGTGTTTATTTGTGTAGACACAACCTGAATGACCTGATTCATTTCATTTGAACAACTGCATAATCATACTACAAGAATAGAGCCTTGAGGGGTTAAAAGGTGCATGGAGAATGTGGGGAAGTTGCGGCTAATTTCAATGTAAGATGGGCAATTAAATCATGTATGACTTGGTCAGCAGAACCGCATGGAGAGACAAGTGACTCATATAATAGAATTTCAAGGTGGGGAGAGCTGAGGACAATGATCTCTCTTCTTGTGCCTGCATTCTCAATGATAATTTGACAAAAGTGCAAGCAAGGGTCCCAAAATGATGGAGGAGAAAATGTCTAACCTTTAGCCCAATGTCTAATTACAATAAGAGAATGCCATCAAATATTCCAGAATACAAAAAATACATGTAGAGAATAAAAATCAGGGAAAATGATTCCAGTTCTGAACCAGATATTAATGAGACCACAGTAGAAATACCACCCAGTTGTTAGAACCTTGTTAAAGCAAAGGAAGCTAAAAGAAATGAGAGAGGAAAACTTTGAGCTGCAACACGATTCAAATAACAGGGGGATCTAGTCGTATAAAAAAGGTTAAAAATAAAGACTACCATTCCTTTTAATGGAGAGCATCACCTGAAGGTATGGTAGAACTTGTCAAAGCAGAAAATACAGACTGTGGGTTAATGGAACATGTTTTAAACCATGGTTCTGGATTCATCATGACCCTAGAACATCCCTTGGACAGTGAAATAAGTCTCTCTACATGAGATACAGAAGCAGATTACATAAAGCAGTGAAAGTTGAAAGCAATATATCCAAATGAGTGCTGGGGACTGACTTTAGTTGCCAGGACAATGCCAACAGTTATACAACACTGTTCCTGTACGTCTTGGACACACAATATGAACATATTCTAAAAAAAAAAAAAAAAAAAATTGTTGGCCACCATTGAAAGTCCATGTTTGCTAATTAACAGGAAAAGAAATAAGTCCTACAGGGTGATTTAGAGAAGTTTTGTACATGCTTTGTAGCATGTCAGTTCAGCCACGTGGGACCTGATGAACCCCAGTTGTGATCAGGCACAGGGTAAGCACCTGGCAGGGGCCCAGAGTGAGCAGAGTAATGGGAGAGGGTCAGGGTATCACGGGTGGACTGCACTGGGACTGGTGAGTTAGGCTGTTCTACAAAACAAAGCAATCAACAGGTGTGTTACTTAAACAAGGGAATCCTTTCACAATATACACATGTATTAAATCATCATGGTGTACACTTTAAATATCTTACAATTTTACTTGCCAATTATGTCTCAAAGCTGGAAAGAATCCCTACAAAGTAATCATTGACTGTTTAGTCCATCAGGACTCAAGATATGCTGAAATGCTTTCTTTAGGCGTATGAACAGCAGGACCCCATCTTGTCCAATGCTGAGGCCACCTGAGCTTTGAGAACAGCCTGGATAGTGACCATTCTCTTCCTGTCCTGAAGAAGAATTGCTCCCCAACAAGAGGACCTTCGACTCACTGCTGGCCTTGAGCAGATTCATTCAGTTCAGCAGGTCCAACTTGAACCTGCTTCTGAGTTCAGCCATCCTTGACCACGTCACCTACTACTGTGTTCATAAGCCCACTTTCTTCTAATGTAGAGCCTCAGGAGAGAGCAGCAGAGCTGTACACACAAACCATTGCTTCTAGCTCCTGTGTCAGAAACCTAAGAAAGCAATTGTACCAATGCTACTCAGTAGGTAGAGGTCACGGGGTCTATAAATACACCATCCCTTAGGTGTAGAAATTCTGCTAGCGATGCAACAGTTGCTGGGACATTTCCAAGAGCAGCATGACTGGAAGTGGGCTCCCTGTGAGATGGTGGATGAGCTAAGGGACACATCAGCCACGTTTAGTCGAACATCCATTGAATCCATTAAAAACAGCTGCACTGCTTGGTCTGAATGTACCTGAAACCCATGGTCTATTTCACATTAGCACGAACCTGTAAGAAGAGCTGTTATCTACCTGTCTTAATTGAAACCTCAAAGCATTTTAGGCTGAAATTTGATTTAAAAAAAAAAAAGTATTTACTCAGGCAGTGCTGAGCTAAGAGTCACATCCCTTCACCTCTTCTACTTAGGAAGGGAACTGAAGTTAATGCTTTCAGGACAGGAATAGCATCAATTCGAGTATCGCATCTCATACATTGATCCTTCAGAGCTTTGAACAAAGAGCAGAATATTAGTCCCCTCGTTGCTCAAGGAGGATGTTAACCTGCACCCCTGCACGAGTGAGGACACCACGAAAGTCACCTTCCCCCGCTGGATGGGCCAGCTGCCAACTGTGACCGGGAACTTGGTTATAGAGTAAAAGGTTCTTTGTCAGGAATGTGGAAATTGTGACATTAGGGACTAGCCTGAGTTAGAGGATAAAACTTCAATGAAATTTGCAAGTTCATTTTGGTTTATATACCTGTCGGAGCTGAGACATTAAATGCAGAAGGCTTTTAATCTAGGTATTTTAAACACTACTTGATACCATGGACTAGTGTCACTCAACAGAGAGTACTTCAAGGACAGAGCTATCTCTGAACCAGAATAAGACCCCAGGAAGGCAGATTCAGCCCAGAGCATTGGGGACGGGGTGATTTCCTTTTGTTTCAACATTCACGTTTGACAGAACTGGCTTTTCTCTTCGCCCCTGCTGGAGAGCTAATAACTTCCTTCAGGTCCACCTTACTCCAGTTCTCCTCACAGGCCCGTGCAGCTGACTTGATATGCAGATATACTGCATGCTTTATTTACATTTATTTTTGTCAGTCATGTGCTATCAAGATAGAGAGACATCCTAAGAAATCAAACACAGGAACGGGTCAGGTAGGTTAGCTTGACAAAAAACAACATGGAAGAAATAACCACAGAGCATAGGCTGCAATTCAGTTTTACAGCAAGTCACGGACAACACAAAAAGAAGGTTACAACCAATCCCTCTCCTGTCTCAGACAGTGCCATTTGTTCCCGAGATTTCTAAAGATGCGTTCAATTCTTGCACACATCTGAGAGTTCTACAACTGTGGCTAACATTGAAAATAAATAATCCAAATCAGCTTGGCCATATTAACTGTGAAATCCACTTTACTAGTGAGATAGAATTTACTTCAAGCCATATAGGTCAATAGCCTTGGAGAGGGAATTCCAAAGATGAAGGCCCTTCATAGAAAATGCTCAGCCTTCAGACCTGTGTAGTTCTAAATCAGAGGGCTTAGCACCTCCAAGCTCTCCAGCTGCTGTGAGGGCAAACCCAGGAAAGAGGTGGTCATTGGATATAACCTAAATCCCCTCTCTGCTGCCTCTCCTCAACCCCTGAAACAGAATGCTGTTGAGGTCTGCTACCTTGATTCCCCCTGAAAGCAAAGAGGCAACTCATGAGGTATGGAAGCCTGGAGGGAACAAAGGCAAGAGTGAACGTGTGTGAGCTCATACTTTGGCATGATGAAAAGTAGGTACTCTTCAAAAGGTCTGCTCTGTGGCAGAGGGGCTCGTTACTGAGAGCAGAGCTGCACTGCCCACACAAAGGCAAGAGGGGAGGGAAGGGGCTCAGTGAAGTTAGAATACAGACAATATGGAACCAGAGATCATTGAATCTTAAAAATCCGTTGGCTACTAGCAGAGCCATTTAAAGATAATGGTAAGAGCAAAGAATGGACTTGGCTGGAAACTGTTTTCCTCTTTACTGTCTGCAGGCAGCTTCTGGAAATTTTAGTTGAAAACATTTTTTTTAATGTTTATCAGTCAAAATGAAAATGAGGCTGTGGTAGGCAAAATAACGCCCCGTCCCCCAGCCAAGATGTCTACATCCTAATTCCAGGAACCTGTGAATTTGTTAGGTTCCATGGCAAAGGAGAATTAAGGATGGAGATGGAATTAAGGTTGATAATTAGCTGCACCTAAAATACAGATTATTCTGGATTAGCCTAATGGATATACCATCCAGTATAATCACAAGGATCCTTATAAGTGGAAGAGGGAGGCAGAAGAGGTCCGAGTGATGTGAGAAGGTCTTGACCCACTGTGGCTGGCTTTGAAGACAGAGGGAGAAGGCCACAAGCCAAGGACTGTGGGAGGCTTCTAGAAGCTGGTATAGGTAAGAAAACAGATTTCCCCCTAGTGCCTCCAGAAGAGAACACAGCCCTGTTGACACCCTGATTTTACTTCACTGAGACCCGTGATGAGCATATGGAAGACAATCTTATATTGTTTTAAGCTACTGAGTTCATGGTAATTTATTAGAACAGCAACAGGAAACTAATACAGAAACCAACGCTCAGCATGACACACAAATGTATAGTTTTTACATTATACTTTGTCTGGGGTGATGATGGCCAGGAAATCAACAAACCCTCTGAGGAAAACAATGGAATTTGTTGTCAAAGTGGAAGGCATGCTACTCTTTCTGCTTAGTTGGCTAGCTAGCATCCTGGTTTCATCTCCTGCATTTTACGTGTAGCCTGCTGGGAATGAGAACAACATTTAGCACTTATTATCCCAGGAGAACTAATTTCCAACACATAGTTGTTCCAAACACGACTAGGTTGACCTAAAGGATGACATATTAAGCAATCAGCTGTATAGCTAAATTCTATTTGACCAAAAAAATGGGACAGTCACCTTCACCTATCATCTTGGGTCTTCTGAATACCTGAAGCCCAGCTGCTGCAAAATATTTCTCTGCACTTCCAGGGGGAAAAAAAGAAAAAAAAAAAAAAGATGATCTTGCTTTACTTGGATATTCAGGATGAGATTAAGGAATGTATAATAGCTGTGCCACCTTTAAGGCCATTCCAGAAAAAAAAAAAAAAAATCAGTGTTAACGGTTAGAAAGAATTTCAAGACACGGAAAGCTGGGTTTCCAAATCACCAACACATTGACCAATTTTCAATGAGAATTGAAAACTAAATTAACTTCAGTTGAGGAGGTGAGAATGGAGACCAAATATACAACAGGACCCTGCTTTTCTTTTAAATTGAACAACTCTTCATGTGATACATAAACTAAAAATTTAGAATTTGATCCATCTCTGTGACGTCTTACATTTTTAAATGATGCACTGTTGACAGTACCTGGCACAAAGCTATTCATTAACTACTAGCATCCTTTGATAGAACGACTCTACTTGAGTTATTAGGAAAGGCTGGAGGGAGGCCTTCCTGGCCTCAGGTGGGATTTGTTGAAGACATTAGCTCTTTTATTTGCACCCAAATGGTTCTTACTACTGGTGGCCCCATTATATTTCTCAACAAGTGGCTAATGAGAATGAACTCATGCCAACTGAACTTAAGGATTGAGGAGTAAGTGGGCGAGCCCTGGGGCGTGGTCTCCTGAATGAGCAAGCACATTTTCAACATAATTGGCTGCCTAATCGCGTGTGGCAAGCTGGGCTGATGTATCTGGATGTGTAAGCAATTATGTTTCTGCTAAAAGCCTTGGTTGGTAATGCTTTTGTTCTCCATTTCTTACAACTGAACTAACCGAGGGAAGAAATTGGTGTGGAAATGGTTTTCAATATATTTTGTTTTGCTTTTTAACTTTTCTTTTCAAAACATTTTTCAATTAAGCTAGCCAACTGATCCAAGGTTTATTGTACCTCCAGACATCACATAAAATAGATAACAAGCAGAAAAGAAACACAGTGGATAATAAAAGAAGTTTCAGTAATAAAACATCCTTTGATAAAAAAGCCGAAGTGTTTGCATTAAACCACATCGTTTAAATGTGATTCACTGTACTGAGTACCTCTCGGTCCTAGCCACACAGTTAGTACTGAGTATTGATAACAAGTAAGACAAGGGGTCCCTGACTTCAAGACACATCACTTCAAGCAGGCCTTTGACAGATAGTGGCTTAATGTCTGAGTCACCTGAAGTTGCAAGGGATGAGACTCTTGATCTCCAAAAGAACAATAACCATAAACCACAGGCTCCAAATATGTCCTATCACAGCCTCCACTAAGATTTCCACAGCCCAGCTAACACACCGTGTTGTTAATTTCAAAAGTAGTACCCAGTGATTCACTGGGGGCCAAAAAAACAAAAACAAAGTACTCGTGTTATTGCCTTAACTCATTTGAGAAATTAAGCAGACCACAAAGGAATAAACAAATTGAAAACAGCCATGTCTGTTACAGAAATATGGAATTTAGGTCTCTAAAAACACTTGTTCTTGCAATCACTTCCTGAAAATATTGCACATAATCCAGGTAACTTTAGCACTTGAGAATTTCAATGTCAATGAGAATTTATCATTCCCTCATTAAAATGTGTCTATGTGCAAAACCAAAGTCACACTTCACATGTAAGCAGTTGTGGAAAAATTGAAGGTCTACATTTGAATCCCAGCTTTTTTGTTAATTCTGCAACATTAGTGATGTCACTGTACCGCTTTCCAACTCTCAGTTTCCCTATATGATAAATGGGGAAATTTCACATACTGCAGACTGTTTAGGAGCATCAAATAAGATGACATATGAGAATTTGCCTAGGGCAGTGCCTGGGTAGAGACTCTTTTAAGACCTGCGCCTGAGAGAGGACCCTTCAAACATCTAGCTTTGAAAACCAACGGGTCTGGTATCCATAGACCATAGTGACCTGAGACAGCTCTTGAAGAGCTCACGCCCGCTTGCAGACTCACCTGCTCCAGGGCCCAGTGCAGAAGTGGCTGAAGGAGAGGCGTCCAGACTGAAGGAGGGTCATTTGCCGGTCTTGCACCATCGGCCTGAGGGGCAGGTTTGGCGGACATCTGGAGGCCCGCGGGGATGCTCTCCTGGAGGAGGCCGGCGGTCCGGCGCCATCTTCAAGCTCTCCCTCTGCCTTGCTCCAGCCAGGGGAGACGCGCTTTTCTTTTCTTTTTTTAAATTCTAGCCGTTATTGAAAGGGTTGAAGTACGTACCGACAGTAAGATTTTCAAAATACATTTGTAAACTCTGTCAAGGAGACTTTTAAGTAGCTTTCCATGGCAATGGAGGGTTCGTATTGAAGATGATTGTATTCTTAATTCCTCTGGTGTTCAGCAACTTCAAAATAAGATTCAGCCCTCTTGGGAATTGACTTGATGCAAAGCCAGACGATGCCCAAGGAAGTTTTCCTTATTTGTCTCTCATACCAGACCTTGTATCCCTGCGAGGGTGAGAAGTCTGATGGGGCAGGGAGGCAGGCAGAGCTCTGGAGAATGGAGCTGATAAGCCCCGTGGCAAAGGATTCTGGGACTCCTCCGGCTGCTGGTCTAGAAAGTGGATTAAGCACTGATTGCTCTCAGCTGTGTTCAGGAACCGGCTTTCTTTTCCTTTCCACAATCAGCTCCTTCATTAGGAATCTCTGTTTTAGGTAATGTCTCCAATCTCCAGTGCGCTCTAATAGGATGTTCATGTTGAAGTCTTCATCAAGAGATTGGTAAAGAGATATTTGGGGGAGACAACTATTGCCTCTTTGGGGGCGGGGAGGTTGCTGCCTTCTCAACAGAAGCCTAGGAAGCGGGGTGGGGGGGTGGGGGGATGTGCAAGATTTGCCTCAACTGTCATCTGCAAGAAACCCAAACAATGCCCACACTGATCTCCTCTACCGACCCACTCTGTGCATACCTCTACATTGGTTGTAATCTCAATTTATGTATCTGTGTCCCTCACAATGAACTCTAAATTCTTCAAGGCAAGGACTCTTCAGTTTTGTAACAATGGCTCCTAGCTTCTCTCTTATATAGTAGATGCTCAATGAAAGTTCCCTGGACTGAATTAAATCCTCCATGTTAAGAATAAAGTTAAAGAATAAAGTCATAAATTTATTTTTCTAATCACTTATTCTGCATTTGCGGTTCCCAACATTTAATTATCTATGCAGGTAGACTAGAAGCCATTTAGCAAAGCTTATGAGGGCACCTGGGGCACGCTTTGCTATCGCCCATTGCTGTGAATGCCGCATCATATGGGGATTTTTACCATTGTCATGGTCTTTGGATAAATGTCATTCAGGTGTCACTGAGGTAGGGAAATTACTCCCTCCTTCCCCCCTCTGCCCTGATAAGGTGGTATATTATAACGAAAGTAAGTCTTAAATTCTGCCCCAAGTACAAACCTTTATTAAGCAAACAAACACACCAATATTCTCTAACCAATTCCTGTCAAGTCAGGGAAGTCCCCACTCTCTTCCCTTTTAGGCACTCTGACAAGAGTCAGGCATTACAGATGTTAGAGGAATGAGAGGTTAACCGTCTATTTGAATCAGGTAAGAGAACCTCTGGCAAGTAGTGAAACACAGAACCAAATGGACTTGGTGCCAACCTGAGATGCTGCACTGCTAGCCTGCCAGACCGTTATACCCTGTTCCTACAAGAGCAGAAGGGCCGGCACATTTTCCCCAACCAATCAGAAATCTTTAATTCTACTCATTCTACTAATAAAGTAAATTCTTCATGTCCATTTTGCTAATTAGCCAACCTTCTGGGTGGATTTAGATAAAGATGTTCCAAGTGTTTGCCAAAACCACCTCTGGAGAGTAGACTCCTGGTTACCTTCTTTTCAGTGTTAACTGGTCATCTTTGGAGCAGGGTAACTGAATAAGGAACTTAACATATTATCTGATACCAAGAATCCAGTATAAAATTAATTTACACACACACATTATAAGCCATATTATCTACACTAGAGAATTTTAGAATAAATTAAAGATAATCGAAATGTAGCCAGAAAAGTCTTAAAATATTAATCTTGGTCCGCAGCTTGTTGTTACACTTCTCTTTTCCTCTACTCAACCAGAGGAACCCATACTGCCTGAGGTAGAATTAGAATTGCTTTGGCAGCAATTATAAAGAGAAAGAAAGAGTTAATGTTTTATGTTGGCTTCCAATCTGGACTCTTGAAAACTGAAAGGGAAAGCCCAGCTAAGCACAGTAGGTGTAGGTCATAGCAATAGATTGGAAAGATAATTATAGGCTGAGGTCAGTGGACCACTCCCTCCATCACCTGGGGTAAGAATGAGGTGATGACACTGCATTTTCTTAATCTGAATTTCCATTTGTATTCGTTTTTCTTTATATTAAGGTCTTTTCTGAATCAGTTGGTAAATCTGGCACCCATCTGTCAGCTGACAGGCAACCCAAGAGTTGGATTTATTGAATGAGACCAAACCACAGAGAATTGAAAAGAAAAAGGAGACCAACGGAGGAGAAAGTGAATAACTTATCGATATTGAAAAGTCAAATCCTATGCAAAGAAGTTTCTGGCGAATATATTTGAAATGTGATCTCTTTCTTCACTCCCCTAATAGCAATAGCAACAATGATATGACTAACACTTACGGAGCAACTCCTACGTGTCAGGCACTTGCGTGAAGTACTTACGATTATTTTATTCTCAGTAGGATGCAAGCGTGGGGCTCTCTGTTGGGCTCTGTCCACTGCTACGCTCTCCAGGGCCTAGAACAGGGTCTGGTTTGTCATCGACACCAAGTAAATATTTGTTGAGTGAATTGAGTTAATCGGTTTTCCCTGAGAAGACCTGTGAGGTGGGTATAATTACCACCCTCATCCTGCAGCTCAGGAACCTGAACCCTTGGACTACAAAGCCCTCCGGCTTCTGCAGACGGATTCAGAATCTACTCAGACCAGCCAGTGATGATTTTTTCCTCCCGTTTTCATTTTCTGCCCCACTTCTTTATTTAGTTCTTTCTCTCCCTACAGCACTTTCAACGCAATGCACAGCCAGCGACTATGACCTACAGCTGTACAGCCAATTAGTGGTGAAGGCGCTTAGAAACCAATCCTTTGCGATTCCCAGTCCTCTAGTCTCCTCATTCCAAGCCAGCTTCCCCCAATCAGAACAAATGACTCGTTATTTACTGAAGTTAGATATTGATTAGCTCTTGAAAGCTGCACACCTTTGCTTTTTTTAAAAAAAATCTTTTCAAAAAATTACCTAGGTCATGATTACTAAATTCAATCATCAGGTTTACCTTTTTTGACAGTGAATTAGATGACATAGAAGCTGAAAGGGACCTTCAAGGATGTTGGTGAAACACCCTGTTTTTCTAAACGGATGAGTAAACCATGACATAAATGGTGAAGTAATCTGTTCAAGGCAGCCTACTGAGTCAGTGGAAGAATCACAGGTAGAAGCCAAGTCTTCAGAGACCTAGTCCAGTGCCTTCTACACCATGTGCTAGGCTGGCTTCCTCATCACAGGGTCATATTTGATGTATTTGATTCAATTACATGCCAATTTTAGAATAGAACATGTTAAGTTGGATGAGACCAATGATTTTTTTCCTACCCATTATGTTTTTTCAAAAAGTAGTAACAGGACAAATTATGTGGGCGTTTGCTACTTACCCCATAGGCCTGGAATGTCCTTGAAGTTCCCCCGTTACATTTATCTATACTGCTATGTAGGATTCTGTGATTGTTTCTTGTAAGCTTGTACACGATTCCTAAGTCCTAGAGCAGGCTCTCATCCAACAGTTCTGTACCCTACTAGAAATTTAGTCCCCAGAGAGGGATGAAGAAATTTATGAGGTCCTTATAACATCAACTCCTTTTGGGGAAGGGGAAGGGGAGGTGGGTGGAAAGAAGTTTAACTCCTGAATATAAATAACACATTTGGGCGATAACATTGAGAGCCACGATGAAGTCAAACTTCTCATCTAGAATCTTTCAAGGGGACAAATCCTTGCTAACCTTTTACCTGGACCCTGCTCAGTTGACTTGAAGAACCCATGTCCCTGTGGAAGAATGGTAAGGAGGTAGAAATTTCTACTCTGAGGGCCTACCAAGCACAGAGATCAATAGTTACAGCTTTATGTCTAACCAAAATTCACCAAATGTAATATTCTCACCGATGACACTTTCCACTTAACCTGTTTTAGCACCAAAGGTCCCAGCTTGGAATTATTCCCAACTCCTAGATCCTATCCACCAATAACCCTCCCAGATTTTGGCCCACAGTGTGAATACTTCTCAGATCTCATTGCCAGTGAGGGACCAAACAAGGATTGGCAAATCAGTGGACCTCATGTCCTACTCCCTTTCCTATTCTCATGGCAGAAGTCACTAGCAGATGACGTCACATCTGCTGGTGGTGAAGATATGGCCTTCACTACTTCACTATGCTATCCATTGTCAGGTATTTACTGAAACTCTATTTAATGTGTCAGGCAGTCCAGGTAGCCACCACAAATCAGTGAGAGTTGGCAAATTACCTGAAACCAGTTCTCCATTTCAGGCCCAGATCCTACATTCGCCCCCAGTCCCCTTGGTGTAAGGAGTAACGCATCCCAGCTGGTTAGCTTCCATCAGTGTCCTCTCTTTCCAATGGGCTGGAATCCGAAGTCTCTTGCACCAAAACAGATGCTGTTATAGATCAGTCAGGAAAATTTTCAATTATTCAATACTGTCAGTGTTTCCCTAAAAGTCAAAAGGTGAGTGGGAGGTTTCTATGGGCCTGTGGAAAGGTAACGCTTATTGACATAAAATCCACCTTTTGAACTCAGTCACTGTGAGCACGAAAGCCTCCTAATGGGCTTCAATATCATTGCTTACCAGAGACCCGAATTACAGAAAGATGAATTCTCTTTCGTTCAAGCCATAATTTCTGAGTTTGTGGGCATATCATAAAAAACTTTTGCTCCTGATTTTGATTAGGTTCCTTGGAAATAAACCTTATATGTCATTTAACTTCTGCTAAGGTGACTGAAGCCTCCTTTTAGACACCTGATCTCAATGTGACTATCTCTCAAATTTTATGTATCATATGTGCTCTTCAAATGACCTAAT
Source organism: Orcinus orca (assembly GCF_937001465.1). Lineage (NCBI taxonomy): Eukaryota > Metazoa > Chordata > Mammalia > Artiodactyla > Delphinidae > Orcinus > Orcinus orca. Next base: position 34,661,545 of record NC_064567.1, read on the forward strand.
AATTTTTCAAAATGCTAGAAATAACAATTGTAGTTCCAGAACATCCCCCTTAGAAAATTAGGAGAGTCATAATTATCTGCCCAAGACAGCTCCTTCAGCAAAATGACAACTACTGACACATACATTATTCAATAATAACAGCTTTAAATTTATGCAGGGAAGAATATTAATGAAATATTCCCATTTTATGGTGGAGACTACTCTAAGGTTAGTTCTAAAATGAGGGGGAAATGAAAGGTCAAATAAATATTGCCAATAACAAACAGAACTGATTTTGCATCAGAATGAGTGTTAAATCGACATTCAACAGTGGCAACTAAGGGGAACATCCATGAGAACCAGGTGTCAGGAACTGGAGACAACCTAGATATGGAATTATTTCATGAGGTTCACACGGTTTTTCATGGCTACTGGGAAACCAGTCTGATCTGTAAAATGATTTTAAAATTTATTTAATTCTTAGGAATGTTATTCCTTTTTATTAATTTTTGAGCCCATCTCTACTACCAAAGAGGTCAAAACTAAATAAATGCATGGCATAGGTAGCAAGCTGTTGCTGTTATTCTAAGACTTTTAACGTCTAGGTCTAATGTCTCCAGATGAAATATTTCTATTGAGGTTCTGTTGATTTGGTTTCTTGTGGATTAGCTGTCCAGAACTCCTTTCTCTGATGAAGGGCACTAGGCAGAACACTTAAATGTTTGTGCACAGTTCAAGTCCAAGGACTCTCAGCTTGGTGCTCACCCAAATTTTCCTTAGTTAAATACTTAGCTTCCATTCCTTCTGCCCGGGGAAATGGTTAGAATCTGACTTGCCACCTGTTTTTCTATTCTATTTAGATTCTAAGTTGCCACATTTTTTGTTTTTCTTTTAATTTTTTAAAAGTTCACAATAATTTAGTGACCAGCGTTCTACAAAGCAGCTGAAACCTCCATTGACCCAACACAATATATGTGGGCAACACGGTGTTTTAGAGGGCGACATGAGTTTGAACACAGGTTTAAGGACAGAATGTTTGCCAAATCAGTTTTATTTTTTTCTTAAGTTGCTAGTCTTAATCTCTAAATTGCGCTCCCTATATACTAAAGCATAGAGAGTTGGAGGACTGGGTTCACATCTTGTTATGTAGCCTTTAATGAGTTACCAAAATACACTGGATGGCGGCAAGTTGGTATTCATTTACTTTCAACTAATCGACAGTGAAAACTGAATCCCAAGGTTCAAAAGAATTAATCTCATGGTCACATTTCTTTTAAAAAATTTTTGTATCCTATGGAAAGCTCTTTAGTCAAGGTACTCTTTCACTGGATGACAGAAAATATTAAATTATACATAAAGTAAAAATATACTCAACATATTCATTTTCCTTTTACTTCTGATTACAACAGATTTAGGAATATTTTTTGAAGTTCAAGAAAAAGGCAAACTTTCCTGCTGCAGAGGCCCTAGCTTGCCTGTTTTGGCCACTTAGAAAGGTATGGGTCTGATCCCTAGAGGCATAAGAAGGATTCCGTCAGAAAGCTACTTACACTCTCCCTGTACATTCTCCTAGACCATGGTGGGATGCCATGGGTGTGACTGACACTGGAGGAGGCAAAAAAGAAAGGATAAAGTCAAAAAGTTAAAGAGTAAATTTATCACGTTTCCTTTTTTTTTAAGATTCAGAATTTACGACGTCAAATTCTATTAGAATAAAAAACGTGAAACCACGAGACGATTATATGAGGAAGCCAATTTGAACCTGAAGATAGTTTTTAATGGAATGCATTTGACAAGCAGCCCCCACTTTTACTGACTGAACTTGAGTATAGTTTGGTTTATGAATCCCCAATTCCTAAGAAAATGATTTAAACAAATCGTGGGACATGTGTACACAAATTTATGACTTGGTTCTGGCAGGGAAGATGGTCTCTCCGAACGAATAAAATCCTAGGGGTTATAAATGGGTCCAAAAGTATTAGATTTTTTATTTATACTTCAGAAAGGTAATCAAGTGAATGAAATGGTTTCATATACATTTTTACATCCAACAGCAGTGACACACTGTTCATACATTAATTCTATAGGAAAATGTACATCCTTTCTTTTTCTTTTTTTTGGCTAAGTAAGATTTGCCAAGTGTTCATGGACAAAAAAACCCTTTCATTGCAACCTGAACTAGTGAAATAACAAGGGTAAGCCATGTTCCTTTCAACAGCTTTATGGCATTAATAAAGCTATTGTCCGAATGCATGTTAATATTGGCATATGTAGGATGAAGTCTCACAAATACCCCAAAATGTGAATGTCCAATTTGAAAACGTTACAAAATAGTCTAATGGATTTTGTGACTGAATCTGCCCAGGGATGTTAAAGTCCAGGATGGTTTATTTTAAGTGTACTTCTGTAGCTCTATTCCTAGCTGACTATTCTTCGATTCCCTAATCACAAAGAAATGCATTCTCATGAAGTTAGGCAGTTGTAGACACAGAATGCTGATGACCTTTTCTCCAAATCTGATTTATCTAAAGAAAACCCAGTTAGTGGTAATTCTACCAAATACTTGTAACATTCACATGAAATTTTAATTGATTTTCAAACAGTACAACTGTGCCATGAATCCAACCACATAGAATATAAGCCTTAAACCCACTAGGTTTAAGCAATTGTGTCTTTGTAGCCTAAAACTATGTAAAATAAAATCTGATAACTCCCTGGTGTTAGAGGTAGACAGTTTTCTTTCAAATCCTAGGTTTGGTCCTTTATTTTATTCAGCAGTGAAAGCCATGAATACAGAACGAATAACAGCTGTTACAATTTTCAACCATGACTTCTAACGTCAGAGAATTCAAAGTATGAACATAGTACACAGTAATGAAAAGTATCAAAAATTAGTTTACCTCAAAAAAGATAAATAAAACAGGTATATTCCACCAATACATAAACAGATGTTTGTGCTACAGTTAAAATTTGCTGTATACAAAAGATCACAGTCCCCATAATCAGCTTATGATAGAAGCAAGAGTACATGAGCCATTTAATTGTCAGACATTATGCTTTATAAGGTATGCACAGAAGTTCAAGCAATAAATACATACATTAGTTCAAAGCCTTACAATAGCTACGCAAAGCAGATGCAGAAAAGCAGATTTGCTATTACTAGCAAGCAATGATATAAGAGTAAAAATTCATGAAATGCATTAAAGCAACATTTTTCTTAGAAAAAGTCTGGTCATTTATGGGTCCACCAACATTTTTACATAATATGCACAATTATCAAAATACAGACCAAGCATTTCAGAAAACTCCAAAAAACCTAAAATCTATTTTCAAAGCAATTGCAGTTTTGGAGGTTTTTCTGGTATAATGTGCAAGCAGCTATTTTTTAAAATTGTATTCATATAAAACCCATGCAAAACTCTACAGGTATATGCATTCTGTGGCTGAGACTTCCTTTCAAAAGTTTGGTAACTGAGGTATGCATACTTTAGCATTGTAGTCTTAGGCCACCCTCCTGATGGTACAGCTCTCACGATTACTTTCAGTCCATCAAAGCCTTTGAACATGCACCTGAAAGACCCATTTTCCCTTCAGATAGTCCTTCCAGTAGGATCCTAGATGACTGAAAACCATCCTTCCCAATCCCAATCTTTCTTTTGATACCATATCGTAAACTTCCCATTCACTGATCATGACCCAAAGACAAACAGAATGAAAAGTAGCAGTTACTGTGACGTTCTCACATTTCATGCAATCTGCCATAATTGTTCTAAATTTTTTTCTTTTTTTTTCTTTTTTTTTCTTTTTTTTTTTTTTGCAGAGGTAGAAGCTTTCAGAAAGCCTTTTGGGTAAGTGGGAAAACCCTTTTGAAAGCCGTTATGTCGTTTTATTTGGTGTGATAGATGACTGGGTATCTCTCTAACTCTATTTGCTGACTTCAGCAAAGAATAAATGATGAGCTTAGTTTGCAAGAACCAGCTCCATCGCATGGAACTGGTACATACGTTAAGCTCTAGCAGCCACCTTCTGTCGAAACTGTTTGTAAAGCAATAACCATCATCAGGTTATGAGGTCCCTTGGTTGGGGGAAAAGTGTTATCCAGACTTGGCACAGCACATGAAAAGCAACACGTAAAGTTTCTAGGTTTTAAGCAGACATCTGACTATGCTATTTTCAACTACACCATAACGCGTTATCCTAGTTTTGGGGTTTGGAGTCGTCTCGAAAACCAGCATTCCAACAATTTGGCCTGTGCAAGTCTTTGAAAGGGAGTGTATTGTTAGTGTTAATATCCCGTATCGGCAGAGGCAGAATTATATGTAACTTTGGTTTGACTGAAAATAAATACCATGGACTACAATTGCTATAATCTTTGCTTTCAGTGTAAAAACTCAGCTAGATCACTTTAAAATCAATATGAAATTAATTTTTGGCTTTACTAGACCTTTTATGTTTGGTTCCTACTTTTTGTTTTTTTCATTATAACTTAAGACTATAAAAAATAGTACACAACAAAGATTCAGACCATACAAGACATCTTCTAACAACATGTATTCACCACCGAAAATAAGTGACTGGATGGGGAAAACAAAAACACAATGTCCTATATATATAACAATATGCAATCTGCATTTGCATCAAGTACATAATCGTTTTGGTCAGTGATCCACATTTGTTGCTTTCTAGCATATCATAACTTCCACTGCAGATTTTGTCCTCACCTCTGTCTTTAATGAAAGCAAATCTTCATTGCATTTAGATGGACTTTTGGCCTCAGAAGATTACTCTGTGTCTAAATTAGGTTTTTAGTTGTGGTTTTTGTCATATTTGATTCTTGCTTTAGGGCTAAATGAAAAGATCCCAGAGGTCATCAGAAAACAGCAGGTAGTTCATGGAAAAGGTTCCTTTGTACTAATTGAAGTTACAGAAGGCTGACCAAAGCATGTGGCTGCTTCTGTCCTTGAGCTCTTGGCCATGGTTAGAGTTGGCTTTGGTTTGCAGCTGTAGCCTTTGACTGTGTTTGCAGGTAGACAAAGCTTTATCACAAGGAGGTAAAGAGTACAGTTGTAAGATCTATGCAGATATGCAAATGTTTCTATGGTGCTTGCACAGATAATGTTAGCTTAGGATTGCACTTTACATCTTAACACTAACAGCACAGACTGGAAGCCTAAGGTTTTAGATGGTTGCAACAGTCTAATTACTGTGTTTTGTAATAACTAACTTATGTCATTTACAGTTGGTGGCACCAACATAAAAAACTAATGTTCTGTTGTTTAAAATTCAGCTAGATACAAGCAGTGACACTAATTTCTGATACTACTCCTGTGCAAATTAAAAACAATAGCAACAAGTTGAACTTGACCAGCAATTGTTTCTAACATTACAACTACTGAATGCTGGAAAATTCACATTAATGAAACTAACACTATTTTTGGCAGTATATGAGGCGCGTTTGCTTTCTACAGGACGTGTATCCTCATATTCAGTCATTTCATGAACCCTTAAGAGCCACATTTTTTAAATGGGCAAAGCCATTATAGAAAGAACAGTCTTTTTTTTTTTTCAAGAAAATCAGTTTTTGTCTTTTTTTTCTAAAAAAAAAAAAAAAAGAGAGAAGAAAACAAGCAATTTGCCTGTTGGTACTGAATCCCAAAGGGCTGGCTTCATAAGTTCCTTTAGGGCTGTCTCCTTTATCCATGCTTAATAAATAGTCACAGTAAAAATTTGTCAAATATTCATGGTTGTGGAGTGGTTATGAAGGTCAGTGATATGTCCCTTCACGCTGAGGTTTCACGAGTCAGTTCTCATTCCAGATCTTCAGATAAAGGCTCTTCTTCAATCTCTCTGTCATCTTCTAGTTCTGGACTGTGATTAGCTGTTGTCACTAAGGACATTGGGCAGTCTTCATCCTCGGCAATCACTGGCTCTTCCTTGACATGAATTGAATGTCTGAAAAACACGCAGAGGCACCAAAGTTTTACTAAGTGACCAAGAAACAAAACTTGACCAACCTTGGGTTGGGGGAAGGAAGGATTGGGAGGTTGGGATTTAGCAGATGCAAATACAGAATGGATGAACAACAAGGTCCTACTGTATAGCACAGGGAACTATAGTCAGTATCCTGTGATAAACCATAATGGAAAAGAATATGAAAAAGAATACATATATATATATATGTATAACTGAGTCACTTTGCTGTACAGCAGAAATTAACACAACATTATCAATCAACTATACTTCAATCAAATTAAAAACAAAAAACAAAAAACTTGACCAACCTTGTGACGAGGAGGCCAACTGAAAGAAGGGAAGAAAACACAGCACTGTCTCTTAAAAACTGCATCTGATTGATCGCATGAGCTGGTTGGAGACATGATATGTCACAGAAGAACTGTGCGGGTAGGGATTCAGAGTAATATGAGCATGGACTCCCACATGCTGTGCTGTTTAGGTAAAACATCCGTTCTCCGCATTCTTTCAGAATGAAATGTTTTGTTAGTATTTGTTCTAACACCATAATCAGAGAGCGACGGTAAAGGAATATTAAACAAGTGTCAAACAGAAATCCTTTTTCCCTTTCAGTTTTTCCTAGCAATTCCTTTAATATCTGTTACTTCTAAATATTTCAGACTGAGCCAAACAGCTTTTAATTCTTTTTTTTTTTTTTTAACTCTCCCGTATGAATTCGATTGTGGTGTTGGTTGAAAC
>NC_064567.1:34673234-34693234 GCF_937001465.1 Orcinus orca
CAGTTACGCTGCAACCTCCCTGTGTACAACAGTAGTTCTGAATAATAACTTCTACTCCCGACTCAAAACATCACCCTTAAAATATCATGTTCAATTCCTACTCCAAGTCATTTTTTCACGCTGACTTGGTCTGCGCTTTCCTCTTCAACTCACTGTGTGTGCACTGAACCTGGCATTCCCTTCCTCACTGTGTTCTACCTATGCACATCCTGTCTACCATATAAGGACCAAGTTATATCTTATCTACTTCTAAAGAGTTTGTTTGACCTGTCTGGCTTTCACTGACCTCCTACTTCAACCCTCCAAAGCATTTTTTTTTTTTTTTTTGGATCATTCTATTACCCCAAACTATAGAATCTTGGAATCCTAACACTGTATCAAACATAATTTTATCCAATGCTCCTGTTTTACAGATGAAAAAATTAGTAACTTTCCAAGAGTTATGATAGATACAGGCAGAGCCAGGACTAGTATACAACTGGCCTCTGGAATCTTTCTTGGAACCTGGTTATTCTTGCTATCTCACGTTGCCTTTATCACATGTACTGTACTGAACTCTTTCTGGCGGTGGCTGTACTGTGTCTTGCCTACTAGACTATGAACTTCACAGATCAAGAGAGCTGTATCCACAGCAAGCACCTAGTAAATATGTGTTAACTGAATAAACGATGTCCCATCAAGGCATTAAGAGTTTCATTTGTATCAACTATAAAAGACAAAACTTCTCTCTGGAATTAAGTGTTCTTAGAATCCTTTCACTCAGAATTAGTTTGTGAACAAGGTATCAGACCTGAGAAAGATGTAAATGAAATTTTCCCTTAAGGCTACAGTGTTAGGCTGCTCATTTACTAAAATAAACTAAAACCAGAGCCAATAATTATGAATGCTCATTTCTTAAAAATATCCGATTGCCACCAATACAATGTCTAAAAAAGAAATAAAATGTAGCAAGAGAAGTTGAAGCATCCCAGGGAATAAAATTGCTTGAAAGTTATAGTACCTATGCCTATACCTTGGTGGAATCCTTTTCAATAAAAATACAGTTCTATCATGATTATCTCCACTTATATTAGGTTTCTCACTTTTGGATCTCAGAGAGCTCCATGTTTTCACATGTCCTGTATGCCAATTCAAAGGAAATGAAACCCAAGGAAACCACATGCCTTTGGTGGGTTGTAGAATGAATCGGAAATTAGTCTCTTCTGCAGCCATCAGCAGTATCTTTCCCTTCTTCCTCCCATTATAGGATATGAGGGTCATTTAATTTATCTCTGGAAAAAAAGGGGCTATCTCTGTAGTGTTCATTTTTCCAAATTCTTCAGGATACCATGTGTTACACTATTATAGGATAATTAGATTTTCTCCCAGGAAAAATGCTCCCCTTCACCAAAGAAATTCCTCTGACAATTCAAATAAAATAAAGGAAACCCTTTAAAGTAACTCCCTGTCTATGCAGTGCTCACCAATTCCTCCTTACATATCCTCTTCTCCAGTTGAATCATATAAAGGTTCTTAATTAACAGGGTATAATTTAATACAATAATTTTTATGTATTTAGTATTTTGATTAACTTATTAGTGTAGCATAAAGTAATCTTGAATAATTTAGGCACCTCATTTATAACCTTTAGTCATGCAGCAGTGGATAAGTGGTTAATACTATAGTGTTTAAGAATTCAGTGAGCTTTGAGGATAAAATGCTTGGGTTTAAACACTGGCTCCTTTACTTCCTAGCTGTGTGACCTTGGGGAAGTTACTTAATGTCTCTGTGCCTCTGTTTCTTTATTCATAAGGCAGAGATAATAAAGTACCTACTTTACATAGTAGTTATGAGGAGTAAATGATTTTTTGTGTATGCAAAACACTTGGAACAGTGACTGGCTCATAAGTGATCAGTGCTAGATACACTCATGATATAATTACAACCTTAAATCCTTTTTTGGAAGAAGTTATAGTATAAGTACATGGATTGCTTTTTAAACAACGTATGTACTTAATTAGCTCTAAAAACATTTTAGCCCTTCTACAAATTAAGACTTTTATTACTATATCAGAAAAGTCATAAAACAAAGATATAAGTGCCCCACATACCAAATGCCAGGCATTAGGGCTATTAAAGTAATGACTAGCTACACTTCCTTAAAAGTACATTTAAGGTATAAAAGGGACAAAATAACACAACATATTACTATAATTATTCCAAAGAATTATTTACTAACACATTCCTGAACACTACGGCACTAAGCCAAAATCTCAGGTCCTGTCTCTGACCATTTTTAGATCAACAGAGGAAAGTAAACTTCAAAGTAGAAAGACCATTGTTGAAATGTTTGGTAGGCAGAGCCCCCGCACTTACACTCCTCAGCCATCCCATCCCAGGCCTCATCATAACTTGTCAGTGAAATCATTAACATACATGCATTGAATGGTCCAGGCCTGCATCACATGTGCTATGTACACTGAAGTTTATGAAGTCTGATGATACATATTCAGCTGGAGAAACCTTAAATAGATGAACTCAAAGTTGACTAAAATATGGAAATTTTAAGAGACATAGCAATATATATAAGCCTGAGAGACAATAAATTTTCTGCCGAAAGTTCTTTTATGCTGTGGGTTGAGTCAAGTCGCCTGTGTCCATAATGGCATAAAGAGCATCAATCTCACTTTGACAGGAAAAGCCAATAACATTATCATTATCTCCTATTGCCAATGATTAATTTAACGCGTTTATTGCGTACCCTCTAGATATAAGGCACTGTGGAGGCATTTAAACATCTATCAAAGAAGTTGCAGTCTGGTATGGGAGAAATATGTACTCAAATATGTACACAATTGCCAGCCATAAGTGTCCTAAGAGGAATAGCAATTAAGTGATACTGGAGGGGTTAACAGCTGGGAGAGATTATTTGCCTCCAAGCAGAATCCCAAAGCATCTGTACTCCTACTGGAATTCATTAAAGACAGTAAAGGAAGAACAAGTTCAGATGGACAGACGAGAGAAATTCTTGACTATCTATCCTGGTGATAAAACTCTTTCTGGGTTTGAAGAAGATACACTGTGGATGGTTTAGATATTCATCATGCCATTTTTCCTCCCTGATTTGAAATTTATGCACGACTCCTTTCAGTTTCAATTTGAGGTGTCTTACAGATTAAGCTGCAGTCCTTAATAGAGCCCTTAATAATAAGTAAAGTAGAAGCTACTTTGAGCAAATAGAATGAAACTATTGAAACTGAGGACTTAGGTTCTTTTTTTTTCTTAACTTATGAACAAAAAGAAAAAAAAAACTAGTGGAATAATTGATTTCTTATTGTCTCATCTGTGAGATCTTGAATAAAGGATAATAAGTAGACTTATTTGTAATGTATCTTAAGGCAGGAGTCTATGAAGTCTGGATTGGATAATCTATCCAGCACTTCATTTGTTTACTGGGCACCTAATACATACCAAGCATCTAGGTTATCACAGAAGAGTACAAACTTCTGGCATAGAAAGGCAGAGACAGCAGGTAGACATATTTACCTTGACAGTCACTTTAGTAGTTCTTCTAAACCTGATGAAATATGTCCTATTCCTTTAAGTGGATTTGGAAGTAACTTCATCTTTGATTTTAAAGCAAATTATCCATTTGGTAGATAATGAGTATTCATTTAAATGAGAATCCAGGAATTAATTGTGAACAGTTTAAAAATTGTTCTGTCAATGAAACACAAGATTTCCAATTCAACTATTCCAAGTCTACTACCTATTATTTACTACAGAAAAGCAGTGATTTAAATTTCTTGCTTGAAGAAGGAATAGCCAACCTCCTAACTTGATGTAATTTACACTTAGGAGAATTAGAAAGTTATTTGGAACTTCTTTAGATAGTTAGAGGGAAAGTATTCAGTGGTGGAGAGACATAAAGTCTGTTAATACTTCCTGACAGAAAGGTTGAAAGTCAGTAGCTGAAATGGAAATACTTCTACAAGGATAAACATTACTTCTTGCTAGAAGTGAAAATATCAATTCAATAAACATTATTTGCAAACTACTGGTCTAGGAGCTGATACAGAAAATGGTTCCTGTTCTCATACAGTTATTTGTCTAATAGAGGAAGTAAGACATACACAACAAGTAACTTCGATCCATAACAGACAAAGTGTTATGAAAGATGGGAGAGAAATTCTGGCAATGCATTCAGTCAATGATCTATGACGGAGGAAGTTGTCACTTCACGTAGGCTTTGAAATATATGAAAATGTTCATTACGCAGAGTTCATTACGCAGAGTTCATTACGCAGAGTTGAGGAAAAGGGCATTCTGAGTGGAAATGGGAAAAATAGAGAATTTTATATGTGTTGTAGGAACGCTGAGAGTGTGTAGAGGCCATGGGGAAAGGAGGGTTGGTGATAAAGAAATATGTTATAAAGCAGAACAAGGTCAGATGGTGAAGTGCCCTTGAGTTGCATTTATGGAGTTTAAAATTTATTCTCTGCCAGCTGAAGGGCTATTGATGGTTTTTGAGCATGGCAGTGAAAAGATAGAAGAGTTTTAGGAGGATTCATTTGCAAAGCGTAGATGGAACGTAGGCCACTGGAGGTAAGGTAACCAGCTAGTTTACTAAAACAGTGTAATAAGGTCATGATGGCCAGGAATAAGGTAGCAGGATTAGAAACGTGGAGAGAAGTGAAGAATTAAGGGTATTGGTTGTGGACTAAGAAGTTTTGTATATACTGCTTTTAAATTTATATGTATGTGAAATAGTTCCCTTCTACGCTCTACCAAGAAGATAGAAGAGCCTAAATCTCTGTCAAAAATTCTAAAAGTTAAAATAGATGATGACTCTTCATAACTCATTCAATTTTGATGAATCTTTATATTTGTCATTTTAATTGCTCGAGGAAGAGGGGAAGCAGATCCTGGAATGCTTGGATATCAGAAAGTAGAAGATGGGAAGATTTTGAAACAAAGTTCTCTACAGTCCTCATTGTGATTAAGTTGCTAGCAGAAGCAATGGCCACGTTCATAAAGGCTGCTGATACTTGATCTCTGGAAATTTTGTTTTTAATTTTCAGTCTGAGTTCTTAAGTCATCTTAAAGAAAAATATATTTTAAACTGAATATTGAGGGAAAATGGCATAAAAAAAGTGTGGACACTTTTTCAAGTGAAAAAATACAGTATACCCAGGGATGAGTAGCAAAGAAGAAAAGGGTAAGTCTTTTTAAAAGTAGGTAACATATACCCTTGAGGGTCTTGCTAAGGATCTCCAAATAATTGGTGAATTTTCAATGCCCCTACCCTATCATCAGCTTGGAGATCAATGAACTCTAAGCTATGGTTCCCAAATTCCTATCCAGTCTCATCCTACAGGTATTCCTCTCTAAGCAGATTGTCCATGCCAAGGCAAAAGAATGATCTATTCTCTGAATGAGACTCATGCTTTATATCTTAGTCACCTTTGCTCATACACTCAAATCCTTTGTATCTATCTTCTCTTTCCTCAGCTCTGCTTAATGTAGGTTGAAAAGATTAAGATTGCTATTTCTGTAAGCAAAAAAGAACCCAGTCAAATATCAATAATTTCATAAAGTTCAACCTAAAAATTGATTTCATGTTAAGCATAACTCAAAGCTATCTCCTCCATGAAGACTTTCATGATTCTTCATGTGCATGTGTACACTTAATTTGCAATTTGGTTATAACTCTCTTCCTTCCTTTACTTGGACTCTCTCCTTATCTTTGTACATATCCATCCCTCGATTAGAATTCTACCTTTTTGTAGATAACAGATCACCTGCCAGTTTCCAACAGACTATGTCGCACATAATAGGTGCTCAAGAAATGTTTATTCATCTTAAACGAATGAAACATCTCTGCTCCATTCAACCTGCCAAGCCTCTACCAGAAGGAAATGCAAAGTAGCAGTTGGATTTTATGCTCTAGTTTAATTGCTTAGTGTTACAGCCCACCCTCATAATGGCATATACCAAAAACACAAAGAGAGGACTAGCTACATTACTAGACTGATCTGTTGCCTAAAGAAATGTGTTGCTCCTTTGGTTGTGAAATTTATAAGTACCCAAGGCATCAATGAAAGGCAGAAGAAATGTTATTGTTGCCAACATCCTACAGCAGAGTCAAATTATAATGGAAAACTTTACCTTTTTTGATTGTGATCACACTGTATATTCTCTAGAGAAATGTAAATTGTCTTCATTTTCTCCTTAATTAAGACTAAGTAAAAGATCCTATAAACTGTTCCTATTTTTTCTTTAAAATAAGGAAGTACTATGAATAAAGTTCTCTGAAACTGAGATGTTCAAAACATGTTTAAGTCAATAGATGTTAGACTACAGAGTCACAATGGTGTTTCTTTATTTAGATATCATCAAGAGAATAGATCATTCTTTTGCCTTGGCATGGGCAATCTGCCTAGAGAGGAATACCTGTAGGATGAGACTGGACAGGAATTTGGGAGCAATATCTTAGAGTTATACAGTGTCATCATTTATGAGTAATTCAGTGGCACCATGTAAATTTGATTGGGCCCTTCATAAATACAATATTTTTTAATACTAATGATAAAAATTTTAAGTCTTAAATGTTATGATAGATGTCAACAAATGCTGTGAAGAAAAACTTATAATTAATGGCTCATCTCTACAATATGGGCGATTTCAGGCAATGTAAAGTTAATTTAATCAAACATTTACAAGTCAAGACTAAAGGTAAGACTAGGTAAAATTGTTTTTATGTGGTTTACTCATTTTAGGAGACCCCCTTATATCTTTCTTCAGATAACCCTAGTTGTTTGAGAGAAAGTTAAACACATTAAATAACATATACTTATTGAAAACGAGTAATAAACATGATACATGAGATATGATACATGATACATCTCAAAAATCCTATAAGAATAATTGCCCTAGCATACCTGAAGGATATAACATGTTTCTATCAGTAACTGCGGATCATTAATATAAAAAACGTTACTCCCCAGATAACAGTCAAAAACCTATCCTCAGAAATAGCATTAAGGTCTTCATGCTTCAGTTTTACTATGGAAAATAATGTTATTTGGCCCAGTATAGCAATCTTTATCCAGTAAAATGAATTTATATATACAGTACACTGAGAAACATATTGAACGTACTGAAATATGTGTAGACCTTAAACCACGCATCTATTTCCTACTCAATACTGATTTATTAAAGTTCTTGACTTTTAAGTTTCTTGATACTTCTACTTAATTTAGTTTGTATACCTTTAACCTACATGGGATACATTGATTAACTCTAAAAGAAAATGTTTATAATCATACAAATTCTTCTTTATCTCATATATTGTTCTATCTTAACTGTTGATTAATGACATTACAAAATATCAGAATAGACTGAGTATTGCTATAGGCTAAGGCTGTCCATTGATTTGCATAGGTTTTGACTCACAAAATAGCATCAAAATTTTTTTAATTAAAAGGAAATACTTAGAGAAGATAAGACTTCCTTTTAACTGTCTACAATGTCTATTTAGTACTTGGCACAAAGCCGTTGAATGAATAATGATAACTACTATAAGCATTTAAAAATCAAAGTGTATGATTAGCACTTTGTAATTTCATATGTGTTTGAATACATTTTTATTCAATTAGTTCAAATTTGCCAATGGCAAAACCTTCATGCTTACCACATAAGTATCATTGTTTTGGGGATGTAAAATGCATTCCAAAATACAAACACAGACTCCTTTATTAAAATGGAAGATTTAGTTTCATGAGGCTCAGTTTTTGGTTCTGTTTGTTATTTTTGAGTAGCTATCCTGGAAGCTATAACCACATCAAATAAAACATTTTTTTTTTTTTTTTTTGCGGTACACGGGCCTCTCACTGTTGCGGCCTTTCCCGTTGCGGAGCACAGGCTCCGGACGCGCAGGCCCAGCGGCCATGGCTCGCAGGCCCAGCGGCCATGGCTCACAAGCCCAGCCACTCCGCGGCATGTTGGATCTTCCCGGACTGGGGCACGAACCCGTGTCCCCTGCGTCGGCAGGCTGACTCTCAACCACTGCACCACCAGGGAAGCCCAAATAAAACATTTTTAAAAAGTCATTTTTTTTCCAAAGAAGTTTCACAGGGAAACTGGTAAAATAATTGATGCTCATTCAGAAAGCATATGAAAAATGGAGATTGTGGAAATTCAATTTTACTCATTTCCTTCTAGTATATGTACAAGGAAATGATATAATTATATTTGGAATTTAATGGTAAATTTATAAAAACTGCAAGGTTAGGTATCTCCATTTGTACAAAGTCAGGTTGAAATGAGAAACAATTCACATTTCTTAAATTAAACATTTGTAACTTTTAGAGTAATATTTTATTTACGAAGTATTTTAGTTTAACATATCACAGAAATAACCTAAAAATTGAAACTAAAGTTTTAAATGGAAAAGTTTACTTTTAAAAGAAAACATTTTGCAAGTACTTTCTAAACTGAGAAATGATCTTAGGCTAATGTGAGTAATTAAACAACTGAAGTTATTTATACAGTCATTAAGAAATTATTTAATTAATCCTATTTATGATTTTATTCTTTTGAAATGATAACTCTGATTTCTTTCACTATAATCTAGATTTTTATATTCCAAATTTAAGCGCACATTAGAGAAATATTTAATTCTCATGTACAGAAGTGAATACGGTCATATAATTAAAAACAACTAGAAATGATAAATTAGCTCTTATTTTATCAATCAAGAAATTATAAAACAGATCTTTACTACTATGATTCAATATTTTTCCAATTTTATTGTTTTTCAAGACTGTTTTCTCTCTTGTAAATTAACATTTACCACAGACATTCTTATGTTGAATGAACTGACCTTCCTTTTGATTTGGATGAGTTTGCACATAGTTGCCATGAGGACAGTACCCAGAACCATTATTCCAGTTCAGTAGATAAAAATCCTACTTATTTCTGGATGAAAAGGAAAATATTCCTCCTCTCAGAAATGTACAACCATTAAAAGAGGATAGAAAAATTGGAGTGATGATTCCTCATGCCATATATACCTTGTTTAGTTTACTTTATTCAGAATGTAATTAGAAAATGCCCTGCAAAGTTTCTCATACCTTTTCACTGTGGCTAAGGAAAACAGCCAAATAAATTTTAATTTTTCATCCTGAAGTCAGAATACAACTTTAATACCAATATATTTAATAAATCTTGTAACTCCCATATTCTACTTTCTAGAAAATGCAGCCATTTAAGTGTTTGATTGCAAAGGAATATTATATTCTGATAATTGTAATAACATTTTCTCTTCTAAGCTACACACTGCCATTCTTAAGAATGCATTTTATAATTCTATGCTACATCCCCAAAGATCTGACCCCAAGGTAGAGTTCCAAAGTTCTATTTAAAGTCAACAGAAGTTCTAAGAAATATGACAAAAAGGTGGATTAAGGTTAATGAAACCTAATTTTATAAATCGCATGCATATATATATATAAATGTATATGAAATTTCTCTAAGATTTCTTGTCCTTACCTTCAACATTATATTATAATTTATTCAAATTTATACAACATTGTTTAAAGAAACTGGATTTTACATGATTTGGAGGCTCACTCCCAAATGATTTCACATAGTTTTGCTGTAGTGCCGATTATAAAAAGCACAATTAAATTCTTTAAGATTTACCATTTGATTTATAAAAGTAATAGATGTGATCAGAACAGCTGTAATAAAATGAAAATATAAATGTAATTACTTTGATCATTGAGGAGTACAAATATACTGTGCTCAGTCTCAGAATCAAACAGTTGCCCATTGAGATACAATTGGTACCATTCCATTTTGTGTCTCATAAATGGTAGCTTTCAATAAACATTCAGGTATAGATCTAAGGACTTTTATATTTCTAATCTATTGGTCAGAGAAATAAAAGAAAATCTAAATTACATCTTGACATTTGGCCATTAAGTCAGCTTTGCTGCTGCTCCAAAACTCCTTTGAACCATTCATCCAAAAATCGTTTTTACCTTGTTCCTTGGACCAAGTTTCAGTCACAAATGTCAGGATGGGCATATGGCACACAAAGTATATGTTCCTGTTTCTCTCTAATTTCTCATTGATAATTAGGGTTCTGATTCCTTGAAGATCAGGACCTCAAAGTCCTATAGTTGGGCTATAGTATGGCTCTGGGCAGCCCTCGCTGACATGGCTTACCCACCTTTTCTGGACTGTTGTCTGTTTCCTTTGCCAAGCTGCCCTGATGGGATGCTGCCCATTCACTGCCCGCTCCTGGTGAAGCTGTTTCTTGGATATCTTGACAGAGATGGCTCTTCACCAGGATTACATATGGTTCGTGTCATTAGGTCATTCTAATCTGTGAGACTGGCTGCTCTGCTGGAGTTATTCCCTTGCTCAAATTAAACCATAAGACTGACTCAATGTTCAGTTTCCTCCTGAACTGTGCTTAGCTATGCTGTTAGTTCTTAGCATGAGAATGGAATAGGGAGTAAAAACAATATCTTTTATTCTAAATCTAGTAGATTATGTCTTTCTCTGACCTGCTAATTAACAAAAGGGACCTGAGATTTAGTGTTGCAAATGGTAAATTTATCAAGAGTTAGATAACATTATGTGACCAATGATTACTTCTGCTCCTGCCTTTCAAATGTCTTGCTGATGTTATACCATTTTCAGTGCTCAAAGATTACGATAATGTTGAGCAAACTAAAGAATGTCAGTTTCCACTAGTTATGTGAAATTATTTGGTCATCTGTTGCTTATATAAATTGTTTAATTCTATCCTAATGATAGAAACTACTTATGGAATGTAGGAACCCTGAGATCAAGTTTTAAACTGTGTTTATTGGTGTCAAAGTTTTAAAATACATTGTTGTACTTATTTGAAAGGTCAATTTAAAATTCTCCCAAAGTAGTCAAAATGAATATAATTTTAACACATATTAAAATATAATTTCTTATGTAAAGTATCTTCACATTAAGTAATATTCTGAAGTGATCGTCAACTTTACATAATAAATATCTTTAGTCATAAAATACCCATATCACCTAATAGACATCCACTTCCCTAAGCCCTATGTCAAGAGCTGAAGTTAAAATACCATATGGGTATACATGGTACTATGGTATTTTCTCCTGGTACTAGAAGGAAAAAATACTGAATAACAATATTCATTTTTAAACAATTCAGTCAATTACTTTTTGACCCTCTAAGGCTCAAATAGTGTTAGTGCAAAGGAAGATGTACCTTCTAACAAAGTATCTTCTTTAGATATAAAACAGAAGCAGTAGGCTACAATACTGTCACCTAAAAGTTTTCTGACACCCTTTGCCTAAATTGCGGGCATTCATAACAGAAAACTTAAATACCATCTGTATAGTTCTATAAAAATCCTTTAAAACCCTACAGGAACCCACAAATTTCCACTATCGGCACAGTGGGGATACAGCACTTTTTAGCTGAAGGCACTGTATCTCTGGGAGGATCTTTTTTATTAGGAGGAACTAGAATGAGCTGTAAGTGCCACATACGGGGACTGGAATAATGTAAAAAAGAACAGCGGCTACTGAGCCATACTTGTAGCACTTAAAAAAAAAAGATGAGATAATAAAGAGCTGGCATAGTCATAAGTTCTCTACCATCACTTTGGAAAGAGATCTCAAAGCTAACTAGCAAAGTTAATAAAAAAGTTTAGAGGTTAAATAAAAATAGAATTAAATCAGAATAAAATTATGAGGCCCAGAAATGTTAGGGAAAAAAAATTAAAGATAAATGAAAAACTGTGAATTAAAAAATCTGTGAAGACATGTAAAGTAAAAATATGCTTTTATGTTTAGAGCGCTTCTTAATGCAACTTAATGATCCAAAATATCAGCAAAAAATAGTGCAGGCTTAACAGGCATGAAAACAACGAGCATTCCACTTGTTCAAGTTGTCAGCCACTTTCAACTGCTTTCCTCTGATATACAGAGCCACTCCAATTTCAAATGCCTTTGTCCACAGAAAGATCTAAGATCTGTAGGGATTTTATATAAAATATCACCAACCAAAGGTGTAGGGTCTGCAAATTTTACATGTGCCTACAAACAGCAATTTAAATTTTAAGGCAGCCACAGAGAATAGAAGGAAGAAAGGTAATATTATATACTTGAACATTTTCATTATGTTTCATGACACTTCACAATTTATATTAGATTTTCAATACTGTTGCACAAAATGGGCATCTAGCAGTCCCTTTTAGCTGTCTTTGGTTGCAAAGTATTATTGCTAGGAGAGGCTGAAGTTTATCATTGGAGTGGTATAACGAACTGAGGTTCTCAAGAAGCAGAGGATGTTGTAAGGATGACTGACTGGGACATGCAATGCATAGAAAGTTCTGGGGCGTGTAGAATGTGCATTCAACATGTTAATAAAAAAGATTAATGTGATCTCCATTGTAGTCCTGGAATAACACTACACTACTCCTTTTGTGCGATGCCGCAGACCTTGACTTCCTTACCCTAAAGTTTTGGCTTCGAAGAACACAACAAATATATTTTCTAGTCTTACATGAGCCATATTAACATTCTGATTCTATATAGAAGTTCATTAACTTGCAAACTTCAAACATTTGCTTTAATAAGAGGCAGAAAAAATAATCACCTGCAACTAATATAGAATATTAGCAAGTAGAACTTTGAAATGGCACGGAGGCTAAGAGGATTCAGGAATGACACGTAAGAAATGATCTGAAAACTCAACAGTAGGAGACTCTAATAATCAGAAAGGGGAACGGCATGACAATGGAAGGCTTTGTGCGTGGAGCCCTCCATACAAAACCAGCTCAGGAAGAACATTCGTTTTGATCTCTAGAAACAAAATTTGAAAATATAAAAATGGGAACCTCATTTAACATTTTCATAAGAGAAAGAAAGAAAAAACCTGAGCCAACTTACTGAGAGTAAGGAGAAACAACTGCTTAATAAAAAAGAAACAACTGATTTGAACTAAATATGGCGGGTACATCATTAAATTTCTCTTTTGCCTCAGGATTGGAAGGAGACAGGAAATGGATTGATTGTACCAGTGTGAGTTCACCTTCCAGGTCTTCTCCAAACGTTTTCTTCTCTTTTCATTCATTTAAGTCTAACACATGGGAGAAGAAAGTAAGTTCAAATTATTTCCACCTGAACATAGCATCAATCCTAACTCTTCAGGTAGTTTTTATGAGAGGCAAACACTGGTATAAAATAGGAATCTAAAGTAATTTTATCCATAATCTATAAAACTCTGAAAAGTCAGGTAATCAGGGAATATTGGTGCTGAGGTGCAGAAGGGAAGAGTATTATAAATTGTAATGATACTTAGACTCTTACTGAAAGTATTCTTAACTTTTGTTCAGACCATGATGGGTCTAGATCTCTTACAACAGCAGCAGAAAATACATTTTAGAAATCTACTTGATCGAAAAGAGTCAAAACAATTTCAAAAAATTATTAGGTAAAATCTGTATTATTCCACCTGACTTTAACCTGTCCTACTTTCTGCTAAAGTCCTCTTGAACATACATCTGATTAATACTGTATTAATCGCAATAATTTTTTTTTTCATTTCACCTTCAACAAGATAAATAAAATTTAACAAGGTCTGGGAGGATAATCACGAATGTGGTGAAGGCCTGTCACTTGCCATTGACATAACTTTGGACAATTATAAAATACATATTAACTAAATAATTAAAAACAAAAGTTCACAAACACACTCTGCCAATATTTAGAAAGATCTCTTAGCTAGCATTCTATTTCATTATCTCTTCTTCCTAAAAATCTCTTCTTCTCCCTTCTTCAGAGTTCTAAGAGAATCCTGGATTGTATTTTGGAGAGATTACCTCATGAAGTCAAACCATTTCTCATTAACTGTCACCTCCCATTTGAGTCTTCATAATCATTATCATATGGTTATTGAGTGCTTACTTTGTATGGTATAATGTGTTAGGGGTTTCACATACTATAATATGTCTAAAACATAATCTTTGTCCTTAAGCGACCTGCCATTAAGCCAGAGATAATTGCAAAATGAGTATGCACATGTGCAAGCACACATGTGCGTGACAACACACACACACACACACACACACACACACACACACACACACAAAACTGCGTTAGTTCCAGATAATGATATAAGCAGTCAGCTCTTCAGAAATGTGGAGCAGAATGTAGGTCCTGACTGCAAAATTACTTGGGAAAGCCTCCTGGAAAAATAGGATGAGGCCCTTAAGGAAAGGTAGAATTTAGGTAAGAGAGGAGAATGAAAAAGGAAAGGGAAGAAAGGCAAAGAGTTAAGGCAAAATAAATGCACTAATTTGGCAAAAGCCTTCATTCAGGGCACTCTAAGAGTGAAAGCCACAGTGCGGGGAAGTGTTACATATGGACTGTCAAAATGAAGAATAAGGATGATAATTTGGCCTTTCTTGTTCTCTAAAAACAATTTATAAGAAGCACTAAACCATAGTTATTCTATCTTCCAAAGCTTCAAAACATCTTTTCTATCAACCTCAGGAATACTTCTTTTACTATTCTGGAGTTGAATAAAAAGACTAAATGAAGAAACAGTTTCCGTTTTGTTGTTTCCTGACTCTAAGGACATTTACGTTCTTGGATTCAGCAAGTAGGATAATACTGAATTCATCACCGTTTTCCCCCTTGAGCCCATCCTCTCGTGCTCTCTATTTCTCTTCACAGGCCTTTACAGTTGCTATGATTTTTCCTAATTTTCCTCTTTGCCCCCAGCATTCAATCAGTTGTCTTGTTCTGTATTTCTCTTCACAGCACTTCTTGTATGGATTCCTTGCTGTCCACTCGCTGTCTTGTACTTAAGTCAGATACTACATCCTGCAAGGACTCATCTTCTGCTTCCAGTCTCTCCCAACTCCAGAATATCCTACCTCACTTGAGTTTCATTCAGGCATGCTTCATTCAGTACACGTTCAGATTACTCTTCCTAAAGCACATCTCTGGTCATGTGAAACCCAAGCTTATAACATTACTAAGTTCCATACTGATCAAAACAAACACCATAGCTTGACATTTAAAGCATTCAACAGTCTGGTCTCCTTTCATATATTCTACATTCCTGTCAAACCTCATATGCAGTGTTCTCCAGGCAGATATCGTGAGCTCCTGTTCTGGGTTGACATTATTCTATTTGGATTGTTCGTTGCCTCCAACCTCAGATAACATCATCTTATCTCAAAAATCTCTTATCTCGTTGAGTCTGAGTAAGGTGCTCCCTACCATAAATTCCTGTCTCACATTCTTTCACTTCTTAGGGATCTGCTTACTTCATGAATTATAAGAGGAAGTGGGAGGAAAAGCAAAGGGACTGACCAGCAAAGAAAGTAACCATACAGTTATGGAGAGCCTACAAAAAATGTATTAAAATGCAAAATATTTTTGTATTGTTTATGGTCTCCTTTACAGAAATAATGAGGTATTACGAGAGGTGATATAAATCAGTAACTCTGAATACGGCACTATTAGGGACACAGGGAGCAATTATTATATTCCAGGCACTTGTTTTATTTGCAAGAATCCTATGAGGTACATATTATTATGACTTACCTCACTTTCAGCTGAGAAAACTGAGGAAACAACTAAATCGTACTCAGCTGTTAAGTGCTAAATCTGGGGTTGGAACCACCACAGTCTGTCACCAGAGCTCATATACTAATACCACTAGGCCCCTCTGCCTCTTGGTAACAGTTGCATCAGCTTAACTTACTCCCTCCCCTCCCTCAACCAATGACAACAATAACAACAAGAACCAGTACCATGATTTCATTTCAGGACACATGACTATGCTACTGAAATGTAAAAAATTCTTTCACTTCTGCTTAATTTTCAAAAAGTACTTTGAAGTGCATTCAATTATATGCAGACAAATTTTTTTTTTTTTTTTTTTTTTTTTTTTTTGCGGTACGCGGGCCTCTCACTGTTGTGGCCTCTCCCGTTGCGGAGCACAGGCTCCGGACGCGCAGGCTCAGCGGCCATGGCTCACGGGCCCAGCCGCTGCGCAGCATGTGGGATCTTCCCGGACCGGGGAACGAACCCGTGTCCCCTGCGTCGGCAGGCGGACTCTCAACCACTGCGCCACCAGGGAAGCCCATATGCAGACAAATTTTGACGGAGAGAATTAGATAATATTTTCCTTTGTCTAATAATGTACATAAAATGCCTTTTAAGTCCGAGCATCTTAAAACTCTATAAAGATGAAGATATAGAATACTGAAGTGACATTCCATCAATAATATTTGACATCCAACATACAAAACGTTAATGACCGCAGCAGAAACAGATTCAAAGAGAGAATGTTGACTCAGTATTCTGCAA
The DNA here is from genome assembly GCF_937001465.1 of Orcinus orca. NCBI lineage: Eukaryota > Metazoa > Chordata > Mammalia > Artiodactyla > Delphinidae > Orcinus > Orcinus orca. Next base: position 34,689,621 of record NC_064567.1, read on the forward strand.
GATAATTAAACATGATTATAATTTATATAATTTAGGAGAAAACAAGATTTGGTCTTCCTCCAATTTTTGTCTTTTCTGAAATCTATTTCCAATAAGCCGAGGGAAGCTTTCCTTTTATCTCTCTATGGAAAAAACACATAAATATTTTTCACGTGCACTAATTCATATAAGCATAAAATGTACGATATATTGACTAAGAACATCTTAGTTTTCTAAGCCCACAGTGGCGCCACATCAGGAATTAAATATACAATTTTTATATATTGTTTTACACACACTATTTTTTCTGAGGTATTTTATAATTAAAGTGTAACTAAATAAAAAAATGAAAAAATCGAAAATAGCAATTGGCAAACGAAAAATACTAGGAACCTAATAATGCTGTAATTTAGCCCAGTTATGATTTCGGGTTCTAAAACACAATGTTTAATAAACTATCGTATTGAATCATTCACTTTTATTTTAATATCCTTATCACTGGACACATATGTTTTAAAAACCACCTCCCTACATACCCTCTATATATCATTCATAACAACCCCTGTATATCATATAGGAGCGCAAGGAGTTGCATTAATAGCTGAAACACTTTTATTAGGAATACCTTTCATTTCTCTGAAATTGGTCTTTTTTAAAGAGGGAAAACAGCATCTAACTCTTGTTTGCTCTTTAAAGTTTTATAGTTTTAGCATCTGATACAGGGAGCAAGCATCAGCACACTCAGGAGAATGGCTGAAAGTGAAAGGCCTCAAGCTACCCACTGCATGGCTGAGAGGATAAAGCAGGGATATAGAAACTTCTGTTGGATTGCTCACTTGCCTTGTGTGAGAGCACCGCTACTCTTAGGAGCACATATCCATATGTTCTCTCTACTTCCAGTTTTATCACTTCTTTTGTATTATTTAACACATCTAAAGATACTTCCAAAAGACAAATTTTTCCATTTTGAAAAAGTAATGGTTTGGAACCTGATAAAATATATTAATGTTCGCCGTGTGTTTTTCACAAAGGTGATAGAGTAAAAGTGCTATAGAGCAATTAGGCACATGGTCTTAAAGACATTAATATGTCAAATAGAATGAGATGTCTCAAAAATCAACAAAAGTAATATCCGGTGAAAGGTCAAATGGAAATAGGCTGCTAGAAAGACCATATTTCGCTGTCAGGCCTCTGACTAGATATTTAGTACAAAAGTAGGGGAGGAAAATATAAGAATGAGAGGAAGTACTGTTCTTACCTCAATAACCTGAAATTAGAAGTATGTGATGTTTAACTCTCAGAAGTATGGACATTAAGTTAAAACTCATTCTAACAACTGAACGGATTGTTCCGGATTCAGATTCTAACTTTTCCTCCTGAACTCTAAGTTCTAGCAGGGTCCATACTTTTTAGTAAACAAGAAGCTGATATGCTTGGCCTATTGAATAAGGCCAGGCATTTTTTCAAGTGTCACACACATTTCTGAAATCTACAATACATCAATTTTTAATACATCTACTCTCTCAGCTCCATTAAAAAGATGGTAGGGGAAAGATTTTAGAGTAATTAATGATATAGTTAGCTGCTAAATATTAATAGGAATCGTAGTCTTGCATAAAATATAACATATAAACCTTGCCAATACAGACGCACCAGTAATTAAAGTTGAATATGTAATTACACTGATTTATAAGACAGGCAAAAAGTTACACTTTACCAGCTTCTATGTAAACTGTGTCTAACAGTTAAACTTTGCATTTTACGGTTTATAAAAACGGGAAATATCTTGACTACAGTTCATAAATGGTTTAGAGACCTGTAATAGTAGTAAAAATTATGACAACTTGTTCCATCATGAATATTCTTATCGGACCATACAAACCAAACTGTGATAATGATCCGTAAGCTGGAGACTCATCTTAGACACCGCTATACTCCCAAGAGAATGTTAGTAGTACTAAGAATTTGTAGAGGACTGCTAGTACAATCATTATAGGATACTGGAGAGAATCTAAAAGGTTTATTAAAAGCAGTTCTGGTACACTTTTTCGTGTCACAAACACGGTGCAGTTTAACTCCATTTAAACTTGTATTTTTTACTTATCCACCATTCAAAACTTCAGAAGACTAGTAAATACTAGAAGCATAGGAATATCGGTTCTTCCCCTTTTGGAGTCTGTTAGCCCCACTTACATGTGCGGCTGAGGTGAGCAGCCCGGGCTGCTGTTCCCATTGCTGTCGATGTGATCCAGGGAACCATTGAGGTCTTCGTGGACAGCCTGCAGCAGGCCGCTGGAGGTGTTATTGATCAGTCCAGGGTTACTTAGCAAAGGTAAACTGCTCTCTGCCAAGGCAGCCTAGTGAAATGAAGAGGGTGTGAGACAACTTGGGAAATGCCCTTCCAAATGCTTTTTAAAACATCTATCTTCTTCTAACGGGTTTCAATCCTGATACAGGTATTTTAGAAGCATTTCAATAAAATGTATGGGAAAGACAAACGTCCCTAACTGACAACTTGTGGCAGCAATACCAAGGAAATTAAGTGTGATGTTCAACTGAAACAATAGTTCTCCCAGCAAACTTTCTCACTCAGGTTTCAGCTTCCCACATAATGAAATAGTGTATCCTCACGTATAGCGAAATACCCCAAGATAATACAAGCAGTTGCTCTGCTGTTTAAAAATGACCAGAACTTAACTCAAAATAAAGAAGACCTGACATTTGCCTCCTCTGCATAAAAATTATATATTATAATTAAACTTTAAAGTTTTTGCCACAAGCACCATGTTCCCCAACACTATGATGTGAAATCATTTATGACAGCCTGGATAAATATTAATGCACAGCCACATGCATTTGCAAAAGCTTCTATCAATCTAGCCTTCGCAGGAAAACCGAGTGTTCCAGATTTTGCCACAGGGTGTCCTTCTTGCTTCTTCACATCAAAAGTAGCTTGAAGTAGAACCAGTGCTTTCTACAGTCCTAGGTACTACAACTTACTTGGATGATAAACCAACTATTAAGAATAATCATAATCTCACCTAAATACAAAGCCAGGCCAAAAAAAAAAAAAGCCGAAACATTCAGACCCGAGGATAATGGGAAGCACATTTAATGATATTACCTGTAAGCTGGCATTCAGAGCTGCTCCATAGCCTAAACTGGTAGGTATATTTTTTACTAAGGTTGGGCTTCTGGAAGAAAAAAAAATATAAAGGTTATTTATAAGTCCAAATGTAAAGGATGTGGCTCTCAATTATCTCAGGTAAAAAGATACGTTCTGGCTTGTTGCCTCACACTACTAGTCCAGAATGGATGTAGGTAAGACCACAGACCAGGGGACAGAGTCCAAATATGTAATTCTCTACATAGTATATATATAGCAATTTGGTCCAGGAATCGAAGTAATGAAACTTCAGACTACGGTGTGCAGGCGAAGTGGGGCATGACCTCGAGGATCCCTAAACCTGTTTCTAGCTACGCGGAGGTTTTACTTCCAAGAGGAACAGCATTCATATAAAATTTAAAAAATGTAAATATACAACACAATTACCAATTCGATGCAATCAGGAAATAATTAATGGTTAATTTCTAGAACACCACGAATTAACATAACAAATTACCATAGTTAATTA
>NC_064567.1:34703234-34733234 GCF_937001465.1 Orcinus orca
TGAATTTAAAACAATTTAAGACGTAGTAAAGTATGAAGACAAATAAATTGTATGTTTAATTAAATGAAACAAGGTATTGGTTTGATTGAGAAAAAATAATCTTAAGACGAAATGCTAGAGGAAGCCTTAGAGGGTTAGAAAAAATGTAGCAAGAATCATATTGTGGGTGATATAATTGTTTTATGATCAGTTTCATGAGTTCTATTTATTTTTGGCCAAATTCTGTTTCAATATTAACAGTAATGTTTTTTAACTTAAGTTAGCAGCATTTGATACAATACACATATTACCATCTGTGATATTGTAAATAATGTGCCATTACTCCAAGTCTTAAGGATTCTTGTAAGATCTTTAATTAAAAATACACTAGAGGTAGAAAAGGAAAAGATTTTATTTAGAGTATTAAATTACAGGCATGATACTGTAAAGGCTTTTTGCTATAATATAAAATCTCATGGAAAAAAACAAGATTAGCTCATGTAAAAACTGTCTCTGCAATAAAATTATACCCAACTGGGGGGTTGGGTCTAACCTTTCGTAGGGAAACTTAGATTTGACTCCTTTGGGATAGCCAAATGTATATGATATAGTCTAAAGGTTATATTAAGTCTAAGTGGTGAGTACATTAAACTACAACAATCCACCCTGAGGTTATCGATCATTGCTATCACTATAAACAATCTAAAACTCCTTGTATTTCTATGAGTCATTGTGTTAAAAGACACAGGATCTGCCCAGTACTCAATTTAACGACCAGAAGTCAGAGAAAGGAGTCCATTAAGGAAGGCTTTGACAAACCTGTATTTCTAACTGCTGCACCACCTGCATTTGCACTCGGCACTGGGCAGTGCTTCTGTCGTCCAATGCATGTTCGTTGTTAAGGTGCCTAAACAAACACAAAACACAAAACAGAATGTTAAGCCACGGCTATGTCAGTGGCATATGCTCCACTTAAAACCACTGAAGTTGTATTTCCTCCACAGTGGGAAAAAAGAACACTTTGAAACGATACCAGAAAAGTTAAATAGGCTGATGTGTTTAGTGCAAATTATTTACGCAACATAAAGAGACCCTTCAAATAGTAGAAAATGTCATTGTCTCTAAGCTTATCAGTTATTACAAAAAATATTTTCCCCAAACCATTTGCAGAATAATAGTAGAAATCACTAGATGAATTTCATATACTCATGCCATTTATTTTTAAAAAGGACACTTTATAAATACATGAACCAAAAGTAACTCTGAAGAGAACAAAGACAATTCTCTATTCCATTTTTGTTAAAACAGTTTGTGGTCCCTATGATGTTATTTAGTGAGCCATGTCTTATTTCACCAGGATGTGGTATGAATTATGTAAAGATGGCAAATTATCGTCCCATGGAAACATCAAATACTTATGAAGAATGATCACTTGTTATTACTAATAATTAAAGTGCATTGAAGATTCTGACAATCAGAAGTGTAAGATTGACATTTCATGTCTAGTGTCCTATTTGGGAGACATCTATTCTAATCTTTCAAAAAAGTAGGGAAAGATAAGACATTCTCATTATCTTACTCTAATCTTTATTATGTATTAGTCTATTATTATTTCATAATGTTTAAAAAGATCTCTTTAATGAGTGGTATGTTGATACATCAAAAGTAATTTAGTAGAGCAGCATCTCCAATGAACATGAACATATTCAATAATATGTACTTTGTAATATATCATTTATTTGCTGCCTCCTAAAATTAAAAAAGTCATCTTCAATTAATTTAATATCCTTTGGTGTGTCTATTTCACCAATGGGCAAACTAAGGCAGCAATTTAAGAGATGTTCTCATCAATGTATCTAAGAGAAATATTAAACCAAATATTTACAAAATTAAATAAGAATTTATATATTTCTCCATCTGGGCTCAAGTACCATTTAGAACGGTATAATAGTCTAAAAAGTTTAGTGCAGCCCTAATTTTACTAAAATTCATCAGAAATACTTTTGTGCCCATTCAAATGATTTACTTACGTTTCTTGAAATCGATAATGAAACAGAACAAATATATAGACAGACAAATATGTAACACATATAAAGAAGTAATTTACAAACATGTAGGTTTATTTGTTAGTAGATCTAGGTTCAGCAGGTAGAATTTGTGCGACTCTGCCTCATCCTTTGATAAATTAAATCAGTTTGTTTCAGTACCTCCTCACTGATCATGACAACAAAACCTCCGTGTATCTTAGCACAACTGTCATTCTTGGTTGAAGAGAGACTGTGGACTAAAATAGCAGGGTGTATCAGGTCAAGTTTAAGGTGTGTGGTTATAGCGCAGGAAAGGCACTTGTACTCCACCTGCCTGCTCTTAGACTGCCTCTGTTGGTTTGGTTAAGAAACTAACTGGAACGATACACACTACTATATATAAAATAGGTAATCAACAAGGACCTACTGTATAGCACCGGGAACTCTACTCAATACTCTGTAATAACCTATATGGGAAGAGAATCTGAAAAAGAATAGATATAGGTATAACTGAATCACTTTGCTGTACACCTGAAACTAACATGACATTGTAAATCAGCTATACTCCACTATAAAATAAAAATTTAAAAAATGATTTTCATAATAAAAAATTAGATAAAATGAACTGTAACAAGAACTAAAATTCACTCATGCTTTCTGAAAAGGAGGCACGGAATGTCAGAGTAAACGACAGGTTAGCTTATGACATTAAGTGTCACTTATTCCTAACAGGACAGTTACAAATTGTTTTTCAGGTCCTCCCCCCATTTTAATGAACAACGAGTCCATTTTCTATCAGTGTACTGCAATAGTAGTTGTACTCCTAAGGCTTGATCTCTTGAGGAACGCATGTATGTTTGTTCCACGGTCAGTCTAAATGCATATTTTTAAAAATGCTTCAGCCCTACACAAAGATTAGGGTGTAAATGGAGTAAGATAAGCAGAATACACAGCTCTGCAAGAAAAAGATATATTCAGTTTAACATGTTTATTTTTGCATGAAATTACTTTTTAAAAAGGTTTTTTGCACACTTGTTTACTTCTTAGGGATAATAATTATCCTATACTTAAAGAGCTAAAAAAAGTACAAAATGTTTGCATTATATACTTGGGTCTTAGAGACCGATTCAATTTATCTCTGCATCTTTTATTAGAATAGAGACTGTAGACTACAATAATAGCCAATGAGGTTTTGTCTTGATTGAATTTTTCAGTGGAACACAAAAGAACCTTGCCATTAAAATAGTCCTTTATTCTCCTGTATGAAGGGGAAAGGTTTTTAAAGTGTTGTGATGTTCAGTAATGAGCCTCTATCTAAATTATCATTGGTGACAAACTCACAAAGCACTTTTCGAGGACACATAGTTATGAAATGCCAGAGCTGCCACTTTCTTTCCTGTAATTATAGGCTAGCTTGCAGCCCTTCAATGATCATTTATAGAACAGCCTCCAGTGGATTACTGAGAACTTGAAAAACACATACATACCTCTGCCACATCTCCCTTCTCCTTTCCTCGCTATTGTTTACCAGTGATATGTAAAATAATAGTGCCTATTCATTCCCCCTACTTAATTATGCCAATCAAAGTACAGAAATAGTGTCCGGATATAAATACAATGCAATAAGACTAAATAAACAGGCTGCATATTAACAGTAAATTATGAATTTATGTATTTATGACTATTTTGTGCCCAAATTATTCTCTTTTATGTTTTTATAACTATCTCAGGTACTACATATTGCTGTTCAAAAATTCTCTATGATTTATAAATCAAGAATGAGATAATACAGAAAAATGAGAGGATTGGTAGATTTTCTCAGTCAGTGCCTAATTGCTGTTTCAAAATGCATATGCAAAGGGACATTTCATTAATCATTTAATCATGTCCCTTGCAGGAAGTTGGAACTAATGTTGCAAATACCCTTTTCATATGAATGCTCCATAATACTATCTTATGCATTTGATATATTGCCTATGTCATAAATTATAGCTGCTTCAAAAGGACCAAGTGGGGTTGTTATCCCTGAAGATGCTTGTTACAAAACCTTTATTAAGTTTCTTTTTTTACTTATTGCTAGTTCTATTTCACAGCTTCGTACTAGCCAACAATAATACTCTTTCTGATGGCAAAGGTCTGTAAATTACCCATGCAATCACTAACACCATTTCACAGGCCTGTTCTACTTCTACTGGTCTGCTAACAAGGCGATTACACACAAATTACTGAATGCCTATGAAATATTTAAATGCATTCTACTCTACTATGCATTAATAAGAGCAAAGCAAGCTCTGGAATTCTGGTTAGCTCCAGTCCCTAATGTCCCCTAATGAGCCTCTTACCGAGACTGCAGTTCAAACAGAGAGGTGAAGAAAAAATGCAAAGGGTGCCTTCAGAAAGGCAGCACTGAACAAACATTGTGTGAGCCAATTCTAATTTATGGGTCACTTTATAGGTATATTGATTTTTGTTTTCAAAATGGAATAAATGATGTGGTCAACTGACGTTCTTTCAAAACTGCACTGAATCTACGTGCTAGGTAAGGTAGTGCCCACTAGGAAAAAAAGTGTAAATAGGCAGTCAAATTCTTTCTAAAAACAATTAAGCAAGCGTTTCAGGAAGACAAAATGTAGGAAAGGATCTTTCCAATTTATTTAATGCACAGTTCTCTTTAATTAAGCTTTTAAGTTATGAATGCATGTGGTAACTTCAATTATATACACCCCAGATTAGCAATTCTATTTTAACCTCTAGATTTTTTTTCAAATTCATTTAAAGTTACAGCATTTTATAAGCTAAAAAGGGATCAGATTTAAATCCAAGTATGTCAGAGACTGTTTTAACAAAATGTTTCCCTTGCATATCACTGGTGTTTGATTTATTTTGCATCAAGCTTTTTACGTTTAAACACTGACAGGAGTTTAAATACAAAATGTTAGCTGTCACTATTCATTTAGCTGATTATGTGAGATGCCTTAGTTTTGAGAGATGGGGGCACTGTCACCAAAAGAAACAACATTCTGACAAGTTCAAAGAACGCCTTCTTGAGGTCATAATTTTGTAGCCATGCTGCCTAGTCAAAGACAAAGAAATAGACAATACACACTAAGTAAGAGCATAATTTTTAGAGTAGTCAGCTGCAAGAAAAAAGATAACACATTTCCATTAAATATTGTTTCTACTACCTTTTCTATTGCTCTTTATACAGTGTCAAACCTTAAAATTTTAGGCTTTGTAATAAACCTAATACATTTATGTTCGCCAACTAATTACTCCTTAATAGGCTGACATTTTATTGACACTAACCATTTTGCCATTCTTCAAAGAGTATTTCTATCTTTGTATCTCAGACCATGTTTTGTTTGCTGGCATCCGCACATGCAGGTTCAAGAACACTTGTCTGCCAAATTGAATGTTATGTTGTAAACCTTTTGGTTTAAGCTCTAAAAGTCAATCCATCTACATTCATGCTGACTTAGGGCCAATGGAATGATAATTAATTTTGCAGACAAACTACACTAAAATTTTGTTGGATATTATTACACTTTGACATTTATAAGACAGTAATGAAGAACTAGTATTAAATGCTTTTAGTGATCTAGTGAGATCTTCAATGAGTGGTCAGAAAAATGGTTAGCTTCTGTCAACACCTACTTCATAGTAATTCAAAAATTTTCCTAAACACCTTTTAGTCTAGACTTTCTTCTTATATATGTATATATGGCTAAGAATATATATGTTATTCATAAGCAACTGTCCTCTGGTGGATTTTCATTTGGTGCTGGGCAAAAACAGAGGAATTCTGCCAGTTTATTTGGGGATATAATGTGAGAAATGGAATTTGGGACTCAATATATTTTCTACTATCCTTTGCTATTAAACATATGTAGGGTAAATAGTAATATTGGATAGCTTCCTTTTATTTCAAACCAATGGATAAGCTGACTGATACAAAGTACAGCTCAAGCTGTACAATGTATTTCTAGTGCATTTTAGAAATAAAAATGCCACAATAATATTTTCTCAAACACCTTTTATAGTAAACACTGGGTACAAAATTTCTGGAGCATGGATAAACAAAAAACCTGAGAGCTAAAAACCTTTCACAGCTTTTTGACTTGCCTGACATTTTTCCCCCCAAGACTCTCAATCCTCTCCATTATTACAAAAGAAAAGCAAAATCTTCTTTCCAAGAAAATCTGTATTAGTGGTGATGCCTTCTTCGATTCACTTTCCACATAGACACTAAATCAACATTTTTTTCTGAATAACTGAAATTAATTTAATAAAACATTATTTTATTTCTCTTCAAATTTCCCACACCTTTTTAAGAAAAAGACAATACTAGTATGGAAATATGTCTAATATTTCATTTCAGTACAGTACACTGGCATTAGTTCTATCAACAGAATTTATCACAGATCTTTGACTTACAGAATCTAAGCATATCATAACAAAAATGGACTTAAAAAAAAGGCCTTAAAATCTACTGTCATTTGTTCTGTCATCCCTATGAAGTTAATGGGTTGGAAAAATGGTCAGTCTTTGGAAACAAAGTTGATATTTAATTGAAAGGAAATGCTTTTTTAATTGTAACTTCTTCAGTTTTTCAAAAATACTAACTTGAATATGAAAAAGACCCATGGAGGGTAAAATGAGAGTTCATATTTATAAGCTTGTTAGTAATAAAAATATGTATACAAATTTGAGATGAATAAAAATGCTCCTTTCCATGGGCCATAAAGGAAATCATACCGAAACAAAGACATGTATTTTTTTCTTAAAGCTTTATTTTGAATTTTGTCAAAAACAACAACTTAGAGCAATAAAATATTTGGTGACTGAGCTAGTCCTATGGCTTAAATTGCCATATACTGAAGAAATAGCAGCAATAGTCCTCTAAATAACCTTAACGATAAGGAATAATATAACATATTAATAAGGACTAACATATTCAAATGAAATATGAAATTAGTTCTTTAAAGAATTATATTCTTATATCCTGTCTTTATTTTAGCAAATGTTATTTTTCTTAGACAGGAAAACTTTAGCAAAGTTACTTAACATTTTAAGAGCTCTCTTTGCTTAGAACGGTCAAATCAGTTTCCTATCCAACAAAATGGTAGCTCACAACTGTTCAGGATAATAGGTGTGCAAATTTTCATTCAAGGCCATGTAGAAAATCCATAATAATATAGGAAGCATTTTTTTCTTTTAATTGGTCAGAAATAAAAATAGTTTAAAAAAATCCTTGTGGAAGTCTTACTGTAATTCAGTTATACAGTTATTATGATGCCAAGTACTTGTGCCTTGTTAAGGTGCTTTTGCTCTATACTCTGTAGTCTACCATTTGTAAACACATCTTTTTGATGTTTCTGCCAACATCCTGGCAACAAAGCAGTGCAATTTCAAATGAGCTAATTAACTTAATTGTTGATGAAGCATGAAACAGTTCATTCACCCTGTTAGCTGCTCCATGACAACATAAGAGTCTCAGCCTGTGAAGTTACTCATCTCCATAAACCTATCTGTAGCTCTCTGTTTAGATCTCTTGTATACTGAAATTGTGCGTGGAAAATGTTTCATGAAAGATGCATATTCTCATTTGAAAAAGAACCTCTTATGAATTAAAAAAATAAATTATCACTGTATGAAGAAATTAAGGATACACAAAGTTGATTTTAAGCTAGAGAAGCCATATAATCTATCATACAAACATAGGGCCATGTAAGTTTCTTTATGATTCTCAGGGCAACAAGTAACAACATGGAGAAAATAACAACTATCTTAAAATTTTAGTTACTATTAACTTTCAGTTTTTTATTCTTGCTGTTAAATAAATACATTAAATATTATTTAAAGTAAGAAATATAAAGTCTGCAATAAAAAATACACCTTTAAAATCTGTCTTTTGTTTAAATATATGTATGTGTATATATATAATATATATTATATATATATATATATATATATAAAATATGACTTCTCACATAATGTTACTGGAAATTTTTCTTGAAACCTTGAAATTTAAGTGAATCCAACAAACACGTCTTCCAGTTATTAATGACACTGCTATAGTAAGGCTACTTCTTTTTTCATTCATTCAAAAACTTTTATTGGATGATTTGTAAAATGTTCTCATGAAAAGGTAAAGAGGAAGAGTTAACCGTCTTAGCCTGACTTTGCTAATCTACTTGTTGGAACACACAGAAAACTTACAGTGTGCCTTATGATGGACCTTCACTTTCTTCCTTCAGCTTTCTTTTGTTCATTTACAACTATCTGCTTAAAACTCCCATACAATCCACTCCCTCCCCTAAAAAAAGTAAAAAACCTACTTTAAAAACTGTCCAAAGTCTTCACAAATGCTTTCACAGCCTGGCCATTTGCAAACTCCATGGCCGTAGAGAGTGTGAGAGGCCCCAGTCTCCTCATGTGATGAGCTGCAGCAAAAGAACATGGCATCAGATTGATCTCAAAAAGCCATAATCGTTGCAGGCTGCTAGCGCCTGTCAGGTTACGATCAGTGACAAACAGGTCAAAACAGGTCAATTCAGCTCAGAGCAGTCAGAAAAATTTAATCGTTCTATTGAATAGTTCAACTGCCAAGGCTAGATGATGTTCCAATTAGAGGAGAAATAGAGCCAAAGATGACTGTTAATAAACGATGAAAAACTAAGAGGACTGTATAATATCATATGCTAATCCTGCCACATGACCTTAACGTAACATTTACCTCTAAATAAAAATATATATATTCATATGTGGTCAAGTGAAAAAAACCTGTGTTTTTAAGAAAGTAATAGGAAAATCACCATAAGATTTTCGAAATGTTCTTTTTAGGGAAGATATGGACCTTTAGAATCATTTACATTGTTTAATATTTATGTGCGAACCATATATGTTTCTGCTAGTTACAGCTGATTTAAAAATTCTACTTTGGAACGGTATTCATTAGCTATCTCTTTCTATAATTATCCAAGACTTTTGATAAGTGAGTATTATATCAGATAGATCCTAGAGACATCAACCAACTTCTGAACTATATAATCATCAAATTACTCTCAATTAATACAACAGCGTGAAAGCATTCAAAGGCATACCATTTTATAATAATGAAAGCTAACAAGAAAAAAATTTTATGATACTTCTAGGAAGACAAAAAACATCACCAAACTATAGCATTATATCTTAAACTGTACTGTAATTATATGTACGTTTCTTTGAAAAAATATTTGCTTAGGGGAAAGGGTTTGTGGCAGCTAGGCAGGTATTCACATACATAACAGAACACTATTAATCCACTCCACTTAAATATGAATTTTACAGCTATATATCATATGAGACTAAGCCATTCTGTTAAGAAGTCCTACACTTATGCTTCATCTTTTAAAAAGATAGTTTTCATATTGAGCAATATTTTAGCTTCTATAGTTTATGTAAATTACATTAAAGGACCTGATTAGATAACGATATGCCTGCATAAATAGAACTAAATGGACAAAAAAGTACATGGGTGATCCTTTTACAAAGGCAGTTTTTACACAACTAAAATAAAACAGTAAGTTGAAAAATTACCTAATATAATGTACTCAGTGTTGGTAACTGAAATCAAATAATTTTTCTTTATGAGTATTGAGGCAAATTTATTCAGAAAGTTACCACCGTAATTTCATTTTTATTATATATTTATAATTCCATCATGCCACAACAATAAAAAAGGCAAACCAGATCTTCTATCTTCTGGTTTATTATACCTGTGTTTATATGTTTATGTATATCTATTCTCTGATTTGTAAGCACATGTTTGTAACATATATAAGGGGGATATATATGCATCTTTAATTATTTGAAACTGGTTAAGTTTTAAAATGGTAAAAATGTTCTCATTTCAGCAATCAGGTTAATCACAACATTTTAGCCATAAAAATATATTGACACAATAATTCTGCATGCACTTATTAACAAATAACTTTCTTCAGTAAATTCCCCACTCTATCCATTAAACTGCTGGTATATGAACTGCTTTTTTTCTAATGAAAATGATATAAATACAAATAATCTAAAGGTTTCTATCTATTTAATTAGTTGTTCTACACATTCTGCCCCTGTTAAGTATAAATCATTATTTTTAGTTTCACAAATGGTGAAAGTAAAGTTTGGTGATATGTAACAGAATGTATCTCCTGAGATTTACCTGTCTCGCCTTGCATTTAGAACTGAAGACTGTCCATTCACCATGGAGTGATGGGTTATTGGTGGTGACGCTTTGGAAGCGGTGGGGGAGGTAGTCGAGGAGGAATTGTTAGTAGTGAGGTCTAGCCCTCCATGCTTAATGCCGTTGTCTTCCATACTGTGAACTCCAGTCACTTCTTTCCATAACTGCTGAATCTCAGCAGGACTTAAGCCAGCTATAAAGTGAAAGAAAGCCCCACTAATATAACAAAGTAAATTTCATATAATGAGCTTAGTATTATCACTGGATTAAGGCCAACCACAAAAGTGATGTTACCAGAATTATTAATATATGATAATAAACCACTTTATACCATCAGCACTATCGTTTCCTCTTCAATAATCAGTTATTTGTTAAAGACTACCAATTCAAGAACAGTACTAGAAATAATAGTATTGGGAATAATATCAAGGATCAGTAGAAAAAAACACAGCAAGTTCCATTTGAAAATTAAACTATTCAACTTTTAACTTTTTAACTAACTTTATTCAAGCTTTTACTTATTGCTAGTATGAAGTTTTTATCAGTGAGGAACTGAAAGAACATTTGGAAATAACACATATCAAAAGAAATGAAAAAAGAAGTAAGGTGGGAAACACAAATGTCAGGGGAAAACAGCAAACATTCAAGTCAAAAGAAAAATAGATTTGACAATTATCTAGTTATTTTGATCTTTCTCAGAATGGCCAAGGAAATAACTGAATTTCATTTTGAGGTCCTGAATAAGCCAATATTCTAACTTACATGGATCAATTAAGCAGATAATATCTAAATTTCTCCTTCATTTTATGACTGATAGAATAAATCAACTACTCATTTTAAACAAATTCCTGGCTCAGATTATGCAAATTTACCTGACTTATGATGAATGAAAATAGAAAAGCTAGGTACAATACTTTAGCTTTTCACTGTAATTTTGAAATAAGGAATTGAGAGACTGTTATTTACAGTATTTGACCTACAAAACATTACTTATATATGCCAATTTCTGTGCCTTCATATATTCTTTATATACCTTATGCTCCTTAATCCTTACTATAGTCCAATGGAGCTGACACTTTTATTGTAACCAATTTATTTACAGATAAGGAAGCAAAGAGGGAGAGAGGTTCAAAAATATATCTAAGGTCACAAAGCTTATGTGTGATAAAGCTGGGATTTCAATCCAGGCAGTCTGACTTGAATGCCTTTGCTCCTAAAATATTTTATTAAAAATATGAAAACTGCTGAATAAAGATATACAGGAGGAAATGTACTTGTAATTATAATTGCTATCATTTATTGAGCATCTACTATATTCTGGCGCTTTACATTCATAATCTAAATTAACCTCACCTGACATTAGGAATCATTACATTTTATTGATGAGGGCATGGAGGCTCAGAAAGATTAAATGTGTTTCCCCAGTCACTAAGCTCATAACCAGTGGACAGAATTCAAACATGATGCCCTGTGGGTCCAAAATCTATGTTTTATATTACTGTGTTCATCTACAATATCTGATATAAGGATGGAAATGCTAATCAAACTTCCCCTGCCCCTCCCCCCCACATCAGATGCTCTAGTGATGCTGATCAGTTGAGAGCTGCATGAGAGTGAAGTGGCTTGGAATAGGCAGGGGAGACTGGGGAAAGATAACAGAGTACGATGGTGAGGAGAACTCTCTCACCCCTACCCCTGCAAGTGGAAAAAATCATTGATCTAGACATAGTGGTAAGTAGCCCAGAGCAACAGAAGAATTCTCACTGTTCCAAACATAATTTCTGGTCAAATTATTCGTCACAGTGGAAACCTTAAACCGCTATGCCTATCACAATTTCAAACAGACAGTGTTACTGAAAGCTACCATTCTGGTGATTCTGGCTCCTCACGATTTTAAGACATGGCCTGAGACTAAAGACAAGACAGGGTAACTCAGATTCCCAAAGTTATTAAAAGCTGTTTTTTCTAAAAAGAAGAGGATGGGTTAATAAAGAAAGGTATTTCTGTTACATAGGAAATAATTTCTATATAAAGATTGCTTTAATTCTAGCTTTAACCTGGGATACTGAAACTTTTCTGACCATGACTTTTTGTTACCTGGCTGCATGTATTATGTGTCCTAACAGCAAAACTCCACGAGTAAATCCTTTTCTGTGAGAGCATCAACACATCCTCTGCATCAGAACTCTCTGCTGCCTCTCCGCTCCACCGTCAGCTCTTGCCTGGACCACTGCTATAGCTTCCTGACTGTCTTCCTGTTTTCACCTTGGCTTTGGCTAATTTACTTTTCATCTATCAGCCCAAAGTTATCTCTCTTAAGGTAAATGAGGCCACGGCACTTCCCCAGCAAACCCTCCAATGGCTTTTCAGCCTCCAATGGCTTTGAACTTAGAGACAAAAAAAAAACAACAAAACTTACCA
This sequence comes from Orcinus orca, assembly GCF_937001465.1. NCBI lineage: Eukaryota > Metazoa > Chordata > Mammalia > Artiodactyla > Delphinidae > Orcinus > Orcinus orca. The sequence continues at coordinate 34,715,880 of NC_064567.1, forward strand.
TGGCCCATGAGGTGCTGGCAGTTATCATTTGGTTCCGGCCTGTCTCTCTGACCTCATCCATCGCTGTCTCTCTCTGTTTCATTCTGTTATACTAGCCTTCTGCTCTTTCTCGAATGCATCAAACATTTGCTCCCTTTCGAGCTTTCCTCTGGCGGCCCTCACAGCCTAGGCCCCTCTGGTTGCAAATCTTCTCACGAGTTCTTCCCTCCCTTCTCTCAGGTGGTTCAAGGGTCACCTCCTGTGAGAGTTCTCTGTCCACACTTATCAACCATTGCCCCTCCCCACCTGCCTTTTATCGTGCCCTTCCACCTCACCCTACTTTATTTTTCTTTAGGGCATTTATCGGCCCCTAAACTATATTATTTATTTGCTTTACAGTCTCCCTCCACCATTTTCTAAGAGCAGGGATTTCTTATTTTACTTATTTTATAGACCCCCCAGTGCCTAGAACAGTGCCTGGTATGTGCTCAAGAAATAGTTGTTGATTTAATTGATTAAAACGGGTTCATACAGTTCTCGAAGACATATTGGTTTGCACACGGAAGTTCTGTGACTCTTAAAGGTCACACTATTTATAACCATTGCTCTCCTATAAGGCCAATGTCTAAAGAATTATAAATGGTACTAGTTGATTCTAACAGGCTGAGTGGCTAATAACATTTTATATTTTGGCTAAAGACTCTTAGATGTTTTTTGAAACTATACCAGTTAAAGATGTTATTAATAATTTAGTTTTTGGATTTTATTAATAATTTAGTTAACCTAAGTATCCACTTCCCTTCTAAAAGTAGAAATCCATTATACTATTCATTTGCCTTGAAAATTAGTGGTATCACCATGATATCACAATGATAGGGTGACAAACAGTAGGTACATAAACATTTGATAAATAAATAACCTGCTCACCATCCAAATAACGATCCTTAATTAAAAGAATATTTTAAAAATATTAAATATTTATATATTTTAAATATATAATTTTAACTATTTTAAATAAGGGACAGAGAATAAATAATGTCAAAAAGAGATTCCTGTTAGTGAAACTAGCTCCCCAGAGCATCTACATATTAGAATCACTTGGGGATCTTTTAAAATTTCCAGTGCCGTGACCATAGCCCCAACAAATCAAATCACAATTTCTAGTAGCTTTTGAAGCTCCACAGATGATTCCAATGTACAAATAATTTGGGGGGAATTTTTTTTTAAGTAAACTATTACATTGCCCATGAGACAAAGTTTTCGCATCAACTTGCTTAGCTATTTTCTATGGATACAAAACTATTTATGAAAATGAAACAACTAGCCAATCCATTTTGCAGCATTTTGAAAGTTTGGGGAGTTTTTTATGTTTTGATGTTAGGCAAGAAGTAATTTACTTTTTCAGGCAGTAACTGTGTTCTATGGAACAGTACTCTCGAAATGCTGTTAGTCTAAGATATCTCAGAAGTCTGTTGTTTCCATCTTGGAGACCCGTGGTTCATGTTAGCAAGTAAAACAGTTCTGAGATATCTGTCTAGTAACAAAGAAAACTTGAGTCTCTTTCTTTAACTCAGTGTTTTGCAAATATGTTTGAAGGAAAAAAAACTAACTCAACAAATTCTTTTTACAATTACACTAATTTATTTCAGTTTCAAATACCAGGTATAGGCTTAGGATTCAAGTGATCTCCAACCCAGGCCCCTTCCCTGAATTGCAGGCTGCCTATCTGGCATCTCCACATAACCCTAACAAATTCTCAATTCTTACATGTCCAAAACTAAGCTCCTGTTTTTTCAGCTCCTCTGACCCCAACTCACTCCTCTAGCAGGTTTCTTTGTCCATTTTATTTAACAGATACTTATATAGTGCTTCTCATATGCCAGTTACTTTTCCAAAGGCTTCATACATAGTAACTATGTAATGCCCAAACCACTATTATTGTTTTTATTATTACCATCACTATTTTCATTTTAGAGATGAGGACACTGAGGCACAGAAAAGTTAAGTAAGTTTTGCTCAAGAGCTAATACATGGCCGAGTTCCCCTCACATTTTCAGGTCATTACTCACAGAGCCCCTTCCCAGGACTCCTTCCCTGGCTACCTTGTCTACAAGTTCAACTCCTCCCATCTCCTGTGGTTGCTTAATTTTTTCCTATCCTTGCTTTTTAATTTTTCTCCTTAGCAGTTACCACTATATATTTTACTTGACTTATTTGTTGTCTGTCTTCTACAGTCTGTCTTGTTACATTTTTTACACTAAAATGTAAGTTTTATGATGGCAGAGTTTGCTGTCTGTTTTCATCATGGCTTTATTCCCAGCGCCTATATGAGTGCCTGCCGTGAGTAAACACTCAATGAATGTTACTTAATAGAGCTGTTCAGGGACTTCCCTGGTGGCTCAGTGGTTAAGAATCCGCCTGCCAACGCAGGAGACATGGGTCTGAGCCCTGGTCCAGGAAGATCCCACATGCGGTGGAGCAACTAAGCCCATGCGCCACAACTACTGAGCCTGTGCTCTAGAGCCTGTGAGCCACAACTACTGAGCCCGCATGCCACAACTACTGAAGCCTGCGCACCTGGAGCCCATGCTCCGCAATGAGAAAGCCACCACAATGAGAAGCCTGCGCACCGCAATGTGGAGTAGCCCCGGCTTGCCACAACTAGAGAAAAGCCCACACGCAGCAAGGAAGCCCCAACACAGCCATAAATAAATAAATAAATAAAAGAGCTGTTCAGTGGACCAGAACACTAGTGTAGTGGCAAGCACAATCCGGGAATCAGTGGACTAGAGTATCACAGAATAATAGTCAACTTAAAATCTTAAGTGAAGATTATTCATTTTTCGTTTAAAACATATTTCAAGGAAATATACATATAATACCACTGCTGAAAAGTTTTATAATTTCATAATTTAAAAATTCCGTGCCCACAAAAAATTGAGAAACCCTGTTCTACTTTTGTATGGTGACTTGGCTTCATTCACTGCCAGGACTACAAATAAGCATTAAAAAGTTTCTTTTTGCAGGGCTTCCCTGGTGGCAGAGTGGTTGAGAGTCCGCCTGCCGATGCAGAGAACACGGGTTCGTGCCCCGGTCTGGGAAGATCCCACATGCCGTGGAGCGGCTGGGCCCGTGAGCCATGGCCGCTGAGCCTGCGCGTCCAGAGCCTGTGCTCCGCAACGGGAGAGGCCAGAACAGTGAGATGCCCATGTACCGCAAAAAAAAAAAAAAAAAAAAAAAGTTTCTTTTTCCAGGAGTTGAGAGAATAAAAAGAAGAATTCCTAATCAAATTGCATATAATATGACAGATAAAGCAATTAAATAACAATTCTTTATTTCTAGAGTTAGAGTTTGCAGAGTACTGGGTGCCAAGCACTGTGCTAAGAATTAATGAAAATTTTATCATTCATATCTAGATTATACATTCTTGGGGCATACAAGGGGTAAAAGTTTCACGTATTGGTAAAAATTACATGAGCATCTTTTTCACACTCAGAAATAAACGATCCTTTCCACGTCCTTTTATTTTTTACATCCAGTAATTACTTTTTAATATTAAGTAAATAATTTTAATATAGTATGATATAAAGTCAGTCTACTGTGAATTTTTAATTAATTTATTTTCTAGGGTTAGTTACAATTAAAAGTAATAAAAGTGAATTTTGGTAAAAGTATTTGTATTATTCACATATTTTATTGAATGATTTGATATTCAATACTTGAAAGTATTGAAATATTATCATTAATTTTCACTTTTCACCTTAAATTTTAATTTTGAAAAACTAGTATACACGCATGGCTAAAATAATTGAATCACAGGGAAGGGTATGCATTGTAAAATTAAATTTCCCTACCAGCTCTGACCTCTGGGTCCCCAGTACCTCTCCAGTGGCAACCATTATTCCAGTTTCTGAGCTACCTTCAGAAAGCCAAGTGTTCATTTATAATTTGCCAAACCTAACATCTTATTGATCTGTATTTGACTAGGGGCTTACTATAACCTGTACGTAAAATGCCCATCTTTAAAATGTACTTTCAATGACAGGTGTACCTAATACACATTTCGTCCAAATGCTGAATTACAAGAAGTAAAAATAGCTATTTGGCTGAAACTGAGACCAAAGGCAAATATCTCCACCAAGGAAAGAATTTCTGGGATACAGGAATATATCTGATATAAAAAAATTCCTGCTATGATTTTACTCTGAAAATTTTTACAGGCTACATTTTTACAGTTTGATATTCTATTACAAAAACAATGACTTCTTATTTTTCTTGATCATGACATTTTAATGTGGCAAAGTTGACGTTTTCCTTTTAAGTCTTCCCTCAACACATAAAGAATTGACAAATAGAACTTTTTTTTTTAAGACAGATGGCCTAAATGGCATTAAACCTATTTTAATATACGTATGTTAGTATACTAAACAATTCTACAACAATTAGAATTATGACATAATTTAATCTCCCTCTTCCTATCTCATTTAAATTTTCTCAACAACTAACTCAACATATTTTTAATATCTCCCTATGTATTTATTTATCCCTAAGTTAGTTTTTATGCATAACAGCATTCACAAGTAACTTTGCAAAGTTTTACTCCGACTATAATAAATGTACCTTCAAACTTTAGCTCATTGATGTTGTTTTCAGCATGTAAAACCCCAAAGGAGATTTTCCTAAATTACAAATAGAAGATTTACTGGTATTTGAAAGGGAATACTAAAATGGTAACAATAATTCTGCATGACGTACATTGTTCTTAGTGCTGGTGCTGTTACCCTGATTAGATATATGTTCTATGTAAGCCCATGATCACAGATTAAGCAAAAAAATCAAGGATGCCAGAGTGGTGCTGAAGTAGCCATTTGGCTATTTAGATTTCCATAAGCAAAGCATGAAGTCCAAGCCAAATAGCTGACTTTGGCTGAATACTGATGCCAAAGAAAAACTTCAGCACAGTCCTAACTCAGCATGAAGGACATTATTATATTTTATTTAAAAAGATATCATTTTCTTTATTGTTCAACAGATTCCAAGCTCATCTAGTTCTACAAGGTGTTAGTTTAAAACAGGACTGGCTGGTTACCTAGCATTCCCTGTTTGGTCTTTCAGATTGGTAATGAAAATGGTTGTTTTAGATAGCTTCTACAAATTCAAAAATATTTTAAAAGTTGGAATTAAACATATATACACATATACAAATATATATGTGTGTGTGTGTGTGTATATATCCCTATAGTAATACTAAACCTATGAATATATTGCGTATTGGGATACACTGACTTCTATCTTATATCAAAAACATATCAAAGTTTAAAGTGCATGTCACAATAATTTCCTATTTTTTAACCTGTAGACAGTGGTACTGAGTCACGAAAATATGTCACTAATTAATTACTAGTTGATATTTAAAGTACACATTATATCAAATAGCTTTATAATCAGTATTTTATTCAAGATTGATTTACAAATCCATCCTTTTTTGACTTCTGTATACCTACAGTCACTCTATATACATACTTAGAGATCGTAATTTAATTGCCTATTTCACATTAAAATCCAATATTATAGTAATGTTCCTGATGACTTAAAATGCTTAATATTTAAAATGCCTTACTTTAAAATGATAAAATACATTACATCATTTTGCAATATAGAGAAAAATGTCTGTAAATCTCCTTATCAAAATTATAATTTTGTTACATCTATCTGATTCTCATGCACATATTTTTATACAGTTGAAAGAAACTGTAACTTTAAAAGTAGTCTGAGCAAGCTGTGTTAAATCATGGGGTAAGTATTGCAAATATGGCATATTTTTAAAGATACAGTGAGAATATCATCACTGCGTGTTAATCCTGCTTGGTTTTCACATGGCTATTATTTGTAGCTAATCAGCCAACCAAAAACCTGAGGCAAAGTGAACTGAAAATTGATAAAAAAAAAATATTAATTGTCCAAAATAACCAGTAACTGAGGCAGAAATGATTCAGTGCTTACATTATTTAACAATTATTTCTTCACTTTCTCCCACTCTGAGATTCCAGAAGAGTACTATGAACTTATGTTCCTTTACTGTCACTGGTTTATAACACATTCCACCTGTGTTGGGCTGATGGGACTCTCCACAATGGCACTTTTCACACATTCATCTAAACAGCTGAAAACACAATGATGACTTCCATCTTTTTTGTTTGGACCTAGAGATTATCATACTAAGTGAAGTAAGCCAGACAGAGAAAGACAAGTATACGATATCACTTATATGTGGAATCTAAAAATAAAAAATGATACAAATGAACTTCTATACAAAACAGAAATAAACCCACAGACACAGAAAACAAATCTATTGTTACCAAAGCGGAAAAGTGGTGGGTAGGGATAAATTAGGAGTTTGGGATTAACATATACACACTACTACACATAAAATAGATAACCAGCAAGGACCTACTGTATAGTACAGCGAACTATACTCAATATTTTGTAATAACCTGTAAGGGAAAAGAATCTAAAAAAGAATATATATATATATATATATATATATATATATACACCTGAATCACTTTGCTGTACACCTGAAACTAACACAACATTGTAAATCAACTACACTTCAATTAAGAATGTTTCTTAAAAAATACACTTTCTGCTCAAACCCAGATATGTTTTCAGATTTACTTCCTTTCCCTCAACGTTCTCCATTCTGTGAGTTTTATTTCTCATATATCTTACAGAGAATACAAATAGAAGAAAGTAAGTGGTGATCATTTTGTTGGGTAGAGAAATAGCGAATCACTACGTTGTGCAGATCAGGAACTAACCCAGTGTTGTAGGTCAATCATTTCATGATGTATGTAAGTCAAATCATTATGCTGCACCCCTTAAAGTTATACAGTGCTGTATGTAAACTATATCTCAATAAAACTGGAAGGAAAAAAACAAATAGAAGAAAAAAAAGGAAGATAATGCTATCAAAAGAAAGCTCAGAAATTAGAGAAAGTTTTCATTTGAACACTATTAGAATGGTTATATCATAATGAATATTCTTGTTCGCAAGATATTTCTATGCTTGTTTTGGAAGAATGCAGTTTAACAAATATATTTTAGATAATTACATCTTGTTTCTACGAACATCTATTTTAAACATTCTTGAAATGTTTGTTTGAATGGTTTTACTCAAATAAAATTATATTTCCCTATTGAGGAGAAAAAAACACCCAGATCCCAACTATAGACTTTATTTAAATTTTACTAAGAAAATCAATGACATAAATTTATTGCTTCTGTTTTAGTACAGTTTCTATGAAAGAAATCTATATTTATGTTGAACTAATTTATAAACATTTTTATTTTTTAAACCTTATTTCTTTCTTTGTCCTCAAGTTGTATTTATTTTTCCATAAAAACAACTATTTGTGAATAGAACATTCACTGCTGTGGTGACACTATGGTTTATTCCAATTCTCTTTGGAATGACACAGAAAAGTGGGTTTATTGCCTTGTTTTTCTTCCACTTTTTTTTTTTTTTTTTTTTTTTGCGGTATGCGGGCCTCTCCCTGTTGTGGCCTCTCCTGTTGCGGAGCACAGGCTCTCGATGCACAGGTTCAGCGGCCATGGCTCACGGGCCCAGCCACTCGGCGGCATGTGGGATCTTCCTGGACCGGGGCACGAATCCGTGTCCCCTGCATCGGCAGGCGGACTCTCAACCACTGCGCCACCAGGGAAGCCCCTTCTTTCACTATTTAAACTTTATCTTTCTTGATTTCCTAGGAGTGATTCAGTCAGGTGAATTAGAGGATCTGAAGTCAAATGAAAGAGGAATTCTGGGAAAAATAAGCCATGGAGACAGTAATTTGATAAATAAAAAGAAAAACATTTACCACAATATTTATAATTTAATGTGCCCAAAATAATAATTATGTGTATTTAAAAGACTCTTTTATTAACCTAATTATAATTTTTGTATATTTAATTGTTCTTGATTTTCTTCAGTGTATCCTATAGAGTCAGAAAAATGCACAGCAAGTACTAGTGCAATGTGAGCCCCTCTGGAACAAATATAAGTGACTTGAATGAAAGTTCACTTGGATTAAAGTTGTTCCAACAAAATCCAAATGGAAATTAGAATATGCTTTTAGGATGTTTATGGATACATGACTTTTACCTGTATTGAGAATTTTAGCACACGAAGAATGATTCTGTTTACCATTCTATTTCCTTTTTTTTTTTTACTTAGAACTCTTTCCATTTCCCAAAAGTTGACTCAAATAATGAATATATACAATTGTATATTTGTATGGTATTGTATTATTGAATTATCAAAGTACATCCGAAGCTTTCTTATCAGAAAAACAAGAATACAATTGCCAGCTTTCTAAAGCTGTAATTCACAATACAGTACATGTATACGCAATATCCTTTTAGAGAAAGGAGGATCAATATGGTCCCAGGATGCATGATGAGGTCCCCCAAAGCATAACTGGGACTATTCTCTGTAGAAATACATAAAGATTAGGATACGTGAAGATTAGGAGCGTCTATCTTTTTCTTATCAGTTGTCCACCAAAACTCCTATCAGCTCACTTATGTTAAATGGAGTGTTGTTAGCCTTCCCACTAATCCTATTCCCTGCAGATCTTCAGTGTGTATTCAATAGCTTGAATTCAGTAGCTTGAATTGTGTTGCCCTTATACATTTTCTTCCATAAGACTAATAAATACACATTTAATATCTAACAAAGCACTTGAAAGCGGTTTACTGCACACTTAAAAAGCAATGTGGAGTAAAATTCTGAGTCTCAAGAAAAAGGGGCATGCAACCATGTTAACAGTCATTTCTTTTTTTAATTTTTATTTTATATTGGAGTAGAGTTGAATTACAATGTGTGTTACTTTCAGGTGTACAGCAAAGTGATTCAGTTATACATATACATGTATCTATTCTTTTTCAGATTCTTTTCCCATACAGGTTATTGCAGAATACTGAGTAGAGTTCCCTATGCTATATAGCAGGTCCTTTTTGGTTATCTATTCTATACATAGTAGAATGTATATGTTAATCCCAAACTCCAAACTTCTACTAACTTTGGGTTTTGTTTGTTCTTCTTTGTCTAGTTGCTTCAGTTGTAAGGTTAGGTTGTTTACTTGAGATGTTTCTTGCTTCCTGAGGTAGGACTGTATTGCTATAAACTTCCCTCTTAGAACTGCTTTTGCTGCGTCCCAAAGGTTTTGGATCGTCGTGTTTTCATTTTCATAACAATCATGCTTTAATAATAAACATAAAGGTTATAAAAATGAAAGTTCTCAAGGTGTAAGGTAGACAGGCTACACAGTGGCAGCAAGTGCAAGCTGAGAAATGGAGCGTGCGCGGCGGTTTGTATGTACCTTGAGGCAGCGACTGGACAGGAAGGGCCGCCTGGCCAGGTGGGATGGAGATGAGTCCCTGACGCTGAAGGCTGAGCAGATGCTGCTGCTGCTGGAGTTGCTGCATCTGGAGGAGCTGCTGCTGGAAGACAAGCTGCTGGGCCGCCAACTGCTGCTGCTGCTGCTGCTGGTGTCAGAAAACCCAACCCAGTGAGCGAATGGACGGCAGAGACTAGGGTCTGTGCAAACAGCCCTCCTACAGCGATACGTAAGCTTCTTTCATCGCCCCGGTACGTTTGTGAACGGTCATCCCATTGTCAAAGCTCAAGGGCAGAATGTGAGCAAACTCTAGATTTTCAGTTGCTTTTCTTTCAAATATTAACACAGCAACAGAGAACCAAGGAACTTGCACTGAAAGGGGATGGAACAAGGTCTAGAGAAAGTGTGTCACGAAAGTTCAGACTTCTTAAAAATAGGCTTATTGCAGATGATAGAAAATTTACTTAGACTCAAAGAATGACACTTTACGGAAACAGTCAACCTCAACAACACTTTTGTTTTTTTTCCAACTGAATAAGTTTGATCTGCAGAAGTCCATGACCGTGGTCTCTAGTGACCTATTAGTAAACTGGGATGTAGCCTTCATAGGACAGGCTTGTTAGCTCTCTCTCTTCCTCTTCTCTCTTATTGGAATATATGAAAGGTAGAATTATGTTCAAGGCCAAAAAAAGTGCCCCTTACTGGAAGGAAAAGTGTAAGTTCCCATTTTGTGAGGCATTACAAGACAAAGCAGACTTCTTTTGGACTCGGGAGGGTATGAGAAGGCAGTCACACTTCAGAGAAAGACAAGCTGCTGTGAAAGACCTTTCCTTTTTAGTTTGGGGAAAAGAGAAACTTCTGATGCGCTCACTGGAAAACAGACTGCATAACGGAGCAAGTCATGTGGATTGCCCAAAGCCTCCGGAGAAATAAGGGAGCAATTTCTATTCTGTAGTTGATGGCTGTCTGAAATTCTATTCACAAATCCAAACAGAAACAAAGCCTCAGGGGGTCAAAACTGTTTCCTGTACGTTTGCATAATGGGCAGCTTGAAGACAACGGCTCTGTTACCTGCTGATCAATTTAACTACTTCAACTGTTTTGTTTGTATTGTGTTTATATTTGATGCAGTTTGCTGACAAGCACAAGCTAGGCCTGAGAAGCCAGCTTGTCAGTTTGATTTATGAGCATATCAAACTGGAACTTTCTACTCGCCACTCCAAACCTACAGTAGCAGTTCATTAATCAGGGGCCTGTGACTTTGAAATCTGGGCTCAACCACTTTCTCCCTGGCTTCCCCTCCCCACCCCCAACTCCCAACCACGGGCTCAATTTGCATGCCTGTCCTCTGAGCTGCACCACTGAGAAAGATAAGGTTCCCTCAACCAACTTCGGTTCTCGGGTGGATACGAGATAATCAGTACTTTGTCCACCACACAGCTTGCTCTTTGTACACTGTGATTCATTAGTGAACAGGAGACGACAGCAGCATTGGATCGTAACTCTCAAGTCCCACGCTGCAAAAAAAGTAGAGCAGGAGAGCTCTCCTGTTACTGTTATAAAGCTCAGTACAAATGTAGCATAATGCGTCTTGGACAGCAAGAGCCTGGTGATAGGAGGGTCTAACACTGCCCTGGCCTCCGAGGGCCCCTCCCAGCCTCGCCCTCCTCTGCGTGGGAGAGCCGGCCAGATCCTACCTCTTTCGCTTGCTTTCCGGGATGCTGCTGCTGCTGCTGTTGTTGCTGCTGCTGTTGCTGCTGCTGCTGTTGCTGCTGCTGCTGCTGTTGCTGCTGCTGCTGTTGCTGCTGCTGCTGCTGTTGCTGCTGCTGCAAAAGCTGAAGATGTAACTGCTCTTGCTGTTTCTTGTAAAACTCTTGTAGTTGTTGCTGAATAAACCATTTTGACTTTAATAAATAAAGGCAAAAGTTGCATGTATTATAAACCTCCTAAACTCCTCTAGACTGGCACAGGGTCGAGTCTCCATTAAGATGCGTCTCACAAGAACAACGACAGATACGCATTGGATTCCAGGAGACAGATCTACACATACATTGTTTTTGCCAAGGCAGCTCTGAAACTTTCCAATCCAGACTCCAAAGTATCCTAAACGAAAGGGTATAGAAGATCTGTATTCTAAATGGCTAGAGCCAAATGAATACCCTCGATGGTTATATCTGCAGCGTTAATAGCACATAAAAATAGGGTCTACTCTACCATTTATAAGAACCAACTATAGAGTTACATAAAATTAGAGTGACCAGTTCTTACTGGGAAAAAAATTGTAATCCATCGGATGGACGGGAGAACGTCAGACTTAGAAATATAAGTAACTGGCCTGTGGTCATCATCACAGAACATAGCAAGTCAAATCTTTAAGAATTTAGGTAAAGCACATTATTTTCTGTATGAGAAGTAAGTCTATAACATAAAGCCCACTTTATATAAACTCAAAGCTCTAATGATGTACATATTAGGAACATTAGTTTTGCTATTGAAAAAAGATTAACCTCATGAATTGGTGGCTCAGCTGTTCAACTTTGTTCTAGTTAGTAGCTACTTCTATTCCTAAAATCTGAATTTATTGTGGAAAGGAAAGTTTGGGACATTACTTTCCCTACTGTAACAAAATAGCCAGTTCCAATTTCATACTTATGTGAATTAAAAGGAGGGTTGAAGGGTTAGAAATTTCAAAAGCAACAATTATCTGTAAGTCTCTTTGCACTTTTGTTGGCAAGGCTCTAAATCCAAAGCACCTAAGTAGTTGAATATTTAAATATTGCTTTATCTCACGTTGAAATGGTACCTATTTCTTACTCTTACTCTAGACGTTAATGAATTTAAAAAGAATAAGGGATCTAAATTTTACTACTCGGTTCTGCAATTAACATGCTACATTTATGTTCTAGCATGCTGACAGGTTGTCCTTTCCAGTGGAGAAGGAATTGTCATATATGCCCATGGCACTGTCAACATGGGTGCTAGCACTCCAAAGCAGGTAATCCACATTACCTGCTGCAGCATGACTGCCTGCTGCTGCTGGAGAAGGGCTTGGAGCTGCTGAGGAGACAGGACTTGCTGCTGAAGGATCTGCTGCATTTGCTGAGGGGTGATCACCTGGGGAGTCATCATGGCCACTGACACAGGCACCTTGACAGAGACAGAAGGAGAAAGAGTGGACGTTACCAAACGTCTGTTAACCTACTTCATAGCTATATGGCATCCCTACCAAAATCTTTAGTAGTGATGACCAATCATTTTTATAGAATAATTGTTATATTATTTAACTATTTAATAATGATATTTTAGGTACCACAGTATTTAGACACTGGCTTTCCAGAGGCAACAGATGTCATCAGATTCCACCTTTATGTTCCACACCTCTTACGTATTATGCTAAGATGTGCTGCTTTGACTAGCATAATTAGAAATAAACAATTACATGTCAGTTTTCTCAATACTTCATAATTGATAATCTCATCAATGTCACAGTGCTACAAACGAAAGCCTTTTGAAATGATTTACAGGTATGATTAAGATAGATATGATAAAGATTAAACGACTGGAAAAATACACATTTAAATATCTGTTATCAAAGTTAGTAAAAAGAATGTATGTGCAGTGTACTTATAAAATATAACCTGTCTTCAAAATTTAATATATATATATATATAAAATATACACAGTACTAGAAAAATACACACAGTAATACATATTACTACATGAGTACTTGGAGTAACTCATATAGGATATTTATTTATTTACTTACATATCCCCAGAAAATAGCTACATAGATAGGTCCTCTCCAAGAAGGGATCATAAGCCTCGTATTCTAGTTTCTCCTTTAAACGTTTTCTTATTTCAAGCTAACTAAATGTATACTGGGAAGTCCAGAAATCTAAAGATTACTCAAAGGTTATTCATTACACTGAAAAATAAAAGTATTTTGCTCAAAATGTCCTTTCTACCATTTTCTTCTCCTTCAAAGTTGTAAAAATTAAAGAGTCAAAAAGAAAAGGAAATAAGGAGGGAGAGAAAGAAGCAGAAGAGAAAGATGAAGCAAGGAAAATACAAAGTAAGGAAAAGCCAGGGGGAAAGTCTGAGAGAAAGAGAGAAAGGCTGTGGAGAGACAGGAAAAGGTTGGCAAGAGAGGCGAACAGGAAGTCCTCCTGCACGGAAGCCTGATGTATCTATCTGCTCGGTTGGGCGGCAGTCACACTCTTTGAAGGCACTGCTTGTACTAACCAGCAAGTAATCAGACAACTTGTCAACTTGCCAAGTTTGCAAACTTTGAAAAAGTAATCATTTTCTTTCCTAGAGAAAACAATTCACATTTACTGTAAATAAAAGCAAGTATTTATATAAACACCACTTTTGAACAAATTCTTGGGACAACATGTGTCTTTGAAAACAGAAAAAGATTAACAGACATGGTTCACAATTTATCCTCAGAGTCATTTTTAATACAGTTCAAACTTTTTGAGTCTGGCACTTTATATCATAAACAAATTAATTATGGAATTAATAATGAAAACAAAGTTAGGGGCTTCTCTGGTGGCGCAGTGGTTAAGAATCTGCCTGCCAATGCAGGGGACACGGGTTCGAGCCCTAGTCCGGGAAGATCCCACATGCCACAGAGCAACTAAGCCTGTGCGCCACAACTACTGAGCCTGTGAGCCACAACTAATGAGCCTGCGTGCCACAACTACTGAAGCCCACGCACCTAGAGCCTGTGCTCTGCAGCAAGAGAAGCCACCACGATGAGAAGCCCACACATCCCAATGAAGAGCAGCCCCCGCTCGCCGCAGCTAGAGAAAGCCTGCGTGCAGCAACGAAGACCCAATGCAGCCAAAAAAAATAAATAAATAAAGTTAGAAGAAAAAAATAAAGGAAGTTCAGGATGGATTAATTCCTCTCCCTCAAAAAAATCACTTCATATTTCATACTAAAGAAAGAGTATTTTCTATCCCTTGCTCTCTGGAAATATGGATTAATTAGATGTAATTTTGTAACATGAGGGGAAAATATCACAGAATAACAAAGGAATTCAAAAGTGCTTTTCAAAAATATTTCTGGATTTTTTTAGAACATACTTCATACCTATAGATTACTGTACTTGAAAGCATCATAATAAAAGGCATTCTGAAATGTATGCTGTAAAATTAATTGATCCAGTGGGTTGCCCATGTGTTTAGTTGTTTAAATATTTAATAGTCAGTTTACTTAATTGTTCTTTGATAAACAAAAAGAATGGTTAGAATAAGCAGTTTGGAAAAAAATTATCTATCTACAAAAATGCCTTTCTTTCCAGGAATAATTTACCTCATACTGTCTCCAAATAACAAGGAATGAAACTGAAATGAAGGAACAGAGAAAGACAAACAGGTTAAACTTTAAAAAGGCTGCCAATCCAGATAAATAGATAGGTAAGTAGCTAGATTATATATATGTAGATAGCTATACACATGAATATAGGTAGATACCTTCTATTAAGTCTATCATGTGATGAGAAACTTGTCACACCCCTCTCATCTAACAGCCCCTTACCACTTTTTAGCATATGGAGTATTTTCACTTAATTAACTCTATCTACAAGTAAAGGTACTTTATGTGTAACTGATAACAAAGGTACTTGATAAGAAAAGTAATATGAATGGAGGCATGCAATTATTATTGTAAACTGCAAGTTTACAATCAGAATTCATCTTATACAAATTATATTACCCTATAGCTTGCTGATATAAGAAAAGTA
Organism: Orcinus orca; assembly: GCF_937001465.1. Classification (NCBI taxonomy): domain Eukaryota; kingdom Metazoa; phylum Chordata; class Mammalia; order Artiodactyla; family Delphinidae; genus Orcinus; species Orcinus orca. The sequence continues at coordinate 34,731,009 of NC_064567.1, forward strand.
ATATGAATGGAGGCATGCAATTATTATTGTAAACTGCAAGTTTACAATCAGAATTCATCTTATACAAATTATATTACCCTATAGCTTGCTGCTAGCATGACTGATTTGATGTACAAGCAAGTTTAAGCAAGTTTTCTCCCTTTGCATTCTTTAGAGTTCATTAGCCCTTTCACCATGGTTAAATGAATTATGTTTTATCCTTGAAATGGTTTGTGAGTGTCTTCCTTACATTTAAAAGTTTATGACATAAAAATAACCATTCTGTCATTGTCATCCTAAAATCGTATGTAACACACTTATGTGATATTCTGCAAATTTTAAGCAGATTCTGGCCTACCCTCTAGGAAACTGCCATCTAACACAAACAATATACAGACATGAGGATATGTAGAAAAAGGACTCAACTAATTGAACACTCTACTTCCATAAGATATGTACAAAACAAACTGAAATTAATTATATATATAGGAAAGCACAAGTACACTTCTGAGGGATTTCTAACATTACAAATAAGCCAATACTATCACCTATACATCTACGTACATGAGCTCATCCAAAATGAAACATTTGAGGCTACTAAAAATTTAAAATATTTTATTAAATAGAAAATTAGTTTTTCCTACAACAAATGTCAATTACATGTTATATGTAGACTGCTCCACTGGCCTTGTTTAGAACATGCAGAATTTCTCCATTTTTAAGTGAATCATTTTAAGTGACACGTTTCCTTCATTCCTCCTTTATCACTTTTGTTACTGTCCCATTACCTTTCTTTGCTACTGCAAGCTACTTTAGGAATTCATTGACAAAGATGAATAGAGATTAACTGAGTACATAACTTATTTTTGAAGATTATACTACTTTATCAAAATGTAAACAGGCAAAACCAGCATCAGATTTGAAAGTCTATGGATAACTTTCTAAAATATATATACCTTCACAAGTTAGGTGTTAAGCTTAAGGAAATATTTTCCTCTAAATATATACTTTTAATCATGCAAATATTCTAATGAGGGACCACAATTTAGATGTGTGATAGAGGAGGGGAGGGAGAACTTATCTTAGATGTTTTCTGGTGAGAGGGCAATTAAACATCTTGTTGGGTCTAAGAAAACATAATACATTATGCAGCTACCAAATGAAATCAAAAGGAATGGCTGGTTTAAAATGGGTGTCCCAGTGAAAACTGCAGTCTATCAATTAAACTCTTCAAGAGTGAAGAAAAGAAACGCAGTAAACTTTGGTTGGGAGAATTTTCTTTTTTTCTCTCTTGATATTTACTATCCTGACAGAACTAAAATTCCCCAGTGATGCACAAAATAAGGCTTTCATTTACCCTTATTTATATTCTCATTAGCTGAATTAAGCACCAACTTGATATGTAGCTCTGTGCACCAAGAAATACTGGGTAAACAGACATAAAGACAGGTTTATATATTCTGAGATGAGAGAGGAAAAATTATGAAACTTGAAATGACTCATAATGGCAAAAGCCGAAAGCATTTAGATATTATCCTAAAATAGGTCGCTGATGACTTCAGATTTTTTAAGAAATAAATTATGCATTTACATTAAACTTCTAAGTGTACCTCGTTGAAAGGGTCAAAAAGTTATTGAGACAATGCAAAGATCATGCCTCCCTTCAAATGAATCTCAAGAGTTAGTGTAAGACTTAGGAAAATGGATCAAACTTTTAATTTGCTATAATAAGCAAATCGTCTTTCTAAAATCTAGTTCAGCTGGAGCATTTCTGAATGTGTTGGGTTTGCATATTAAGCATGTCACTTAATTAAACATCCCGGTTATGTGTGGGTGATCGGAAAGGTGCTTAGCATAGTGTTAGTCCAATTCTTACTTCACTAAGTGTGAATTGGAAAAAACAGCCACAACCTGTGGATGAGATTTACAGTGGAAAACACTATTTCCTTGTTAACATGGTCTGCCAGATACTGGTTCATAGAGCCCTTTATTTTTCACTTAAAATTTGAAGATAAAAAGAAGTCCTGATCTCCGGCCCTGGTACTTAAAAAAAAAAAAAAAAAAAAAAAAAAAAGCTCTATTAGGATTAACTACTTGTATAAAAATGCAAAATTGGTTTTCATATTATACTATCTGCTCCTATTTTAACAGATTATTGATAGGAAATATGTGATTGTACATTCTTTGATAAATTTTTTTCTGTTCACTTCTTCCATCTCTATACTATCTATAGTTTATTTTAACATA